>NC_056732.1:871176560-871191560 GCF_019279795.1 Protopterus annectens
TATATTCACATAAGTGATAATGCAGGCAAAAAGGTGTTTCAGAGGAAATATAATGACTGAATGAGAGTGATAGAGGAAGAGTATCTCAAAAGTATGGTTGAGCAAGTTTGCTAATGTCTGCAAACTCAGCACTGTTATCTGTTCATCCACTAATACTAAACAGCTTCAGAAAGGTCTGGAATTTGTAAATACATGTATCAAACACAATCTCAAAGTAGATGAAAAGAAAAAGTATAACATAGAAGTGGTTGTGATAAAAGTTGCTCCCATCTCATAAGGTATAAATGGTATGCCTCTTCTGACAGATATAGTCGTAAGATACTTAGGTTCTTAGGTGGATAACTTATCATGTTTCCACCTTAGTAAAGTAAATTCTTTCATCTGGTATAGTCTATTTCCAAGTTAATATAATCAAGACCTAAAATACCACTACTACAGCACTCTTCCTTTCCCAAACCCATCACCGAATGCAATGACGTATATTATGTAGAAATCAAAGCATGAAAACTATGAAAATTAAAGGTCATAAATCCCTCAAATACTCCCATAGATTAGCATGACCCTATTTATACTGCAGGTACTGAGATGGAACCTATGTCTCACCTTTCATGCCATGAAAGACCCTGTACTATTTGCCCTTGTATTTCTTTAGAAAACCAGTAGCTTTACAATCACCTGCACTAAGGACCTAAATCTACGCCAATAAATAAACAAGTTTCACTGGAGATATAGATTCCTAACTCAGTCTTTTCCTAGCCTGTGGAACAAGTTACCACTAGAAATTAATGCTACTCTGACTACCGTTAATGTTAGTCTTGATGACTAGACAGGTAGATACAAATTTATACCAGGGTTACTATGTATGGCCTTGTTCAATTCGGGAGGTGAGTAACATTAAGCACTTCAAAAGAGTGGCCAGAACTTCTATGTTTTTCTGCTTAAAGGTGTATATGGCTAGACATCTCATGGTCCTTGTGATCACTGGACTATTTTGTTTTTCTATTCTCCCAGTTTCTCATATTACTATGTGTTTCAAGGATGAATTACAGTACGTACAGTACATGTTGCATACACAAGAGTATGCGTGTTGACACGTACAACCTCATGGCACTATAAGAATTGCTGAGAGTAATAAGGCGTGTCTCACAGCAAGGTCCCCATTACATTTATTCATTGAAATGTGGAGAGAGGGGAAGTATAGGAAAGAGACAACAGAGAAAGGCAAGCAGAACATCTTACAAAAGGAGAGAAGGAATGCAAAATGTGAGTTTAGAAGGGGAGAACGATTATATATTTTTGTGGGACAAGTATCCATTTTTTACACAAAGTGTAAATGGGAAATGATGTAAGGGGAAGTCAGGATGGAGAAAGGGTATAGGTATGGAAGCATGAGCACACAAGTAAACATAAAACAAAAAGACCAGTGGGGAGGTGTTGGCACAGAGCAGGAGAGTGGCTAGGCACATACAATGGCAGAGGGAGAGCAAGTGGTTATGGGGAGGAGCAGACAAATAGGGGTGACATGTGGCACACAAGGAAATGGAACAGCATGACTTGGGATAGGCTGGCCTGGCAGCTCTTGTTCATGCTGCTTTAGATGGGACCAAGGCTGATGTCAATCACTATCATTACTGCCTTGCCCTGTGGTTCCTGCTTCAGGGGGCATAAAAGTCAATGCCGGGCAGTGGTGATACTATAATAGTCACAGAAGGATCAAGCTACCAGTCAACAAATTCCACCATCACCGCCTCTAACTCTTGCTGGGTAAAAAAATATGACCTACAAGCAATGTCACTAGAGGGAAGAACAGCAGTCCCAACAAATAATCCACCTGAAGAGGACACAGAAGTTACCTATACATTCCCCAAACCACATGACCTCTGAAAGCAGATGGAAAAGCAGGGCTGAAAGGAGAGGGTGAGGAAGCAGTAGAAGGTTGGGTAGAATGATGGAGTCAGGATCGCTACTACACCACAGGCACAGCTGTAGTAGACATGACAGAATAGTGACACAAATGGAACAATAAAAGAACAATCATAAAATAAAAATATTAAAGGACAGGACAATGAATGAGAGAAAGAGAGATGAAAAGAAAGCATTACTATCATGTCTCCTTTTGATTATCAGCCTTTCAAATACCTACAAGTTGATTAATCAGTTGATTGGTATTCTGTTGTGTCAAGAATCATAATGATGATTAGGTATAGAATGTCATATCTTCCTACTGGAAGGGTTGTATACAAGGGTACAATTGCATAGTTCCAGCCGAGGTATAGGAGTGGGCTTGTGATACTCCAGTCAGTATGGATTGTTTGCCATAAAAGGATATTGAAAATGTGTGTGACTGTGCTGGTATGGGTATGTCATGTGGAACAGGTACAAAGAATGGTTAGTTCAATATGGACATTACTAATAACAACTCTGCCAGAGTGTTGTATTAAGATAGCTAAGACAGGGTTGGTAACATATGCAGTTATAGTGAGCCACAACTATATTGTAAGATGATGTTTACTATGGAATACAGCTGTTGTAATATATAAATCTATGAGTATGCCATCTGGAAGTAGTACATCCATGGGCATACAGTGTGGTGAAGGAAGTCTAATAGGATGAGATGGGTGCCCTTCTTTCTGCAGGACCTCTTTATCTAGGGCAATGTCCATAACATAGTAATGGGCCAACAGCTATGTACGTCTGGCACTGTGTGATAGTGGATGTGATGTACAGACATATAGAGAGATATTCACAAATGCATGGACAGGGTGGATCGCATGAACATGTCCTTTAGGTAAGTTGAGTCAAACGGTATATAGTGATGTCACATATGAGTTTTACAGTTACCTCTTTGCAATTGCAGCAGTAGGTAATATGATGCTTGTATGATATAAATAACCTATCCATACAATAACAGTCATTAAACTTACTCCTGTGATTAGAAAAATACTGTATTCTCCTCCAGTACAGGAATTTGTTGTCCTTGATGTGCTCCACAGCTGAAAAGCAAGAAAAAGAAATACAAGCATCATGATGCCCCATTTGACCCGACACCTGCAGCAGCTGGAGGAGGCCAAAAAGTTCCTCACAAAAGGATAAATGAAGCAGATTTCCTGCAAAAGCCATTTTAATGAAATGTCAAGTAGTTCAGATACGTGCCCTACATAACGTACAGTATCAGTCACCAGTCTAATAACACTGTGCCTGGCATCCAGTTTATAGTTTGGACCCTCATAAGAATTCCCCTGCAGTCACTCACATCTGGCCTGTGTTCATGGGGTACAGAGATATTTTGTTGTTTTTTTAGTTTTCTCTGTTCACAGGGTACGGAATTATTTTGATCTCCTTTGAGCATCATCTGGGAACTGTGACATCTTCATCTCCTTCAGAGGCCATAGCCATGTAGCAGGTCACAATCCAAAGAAATATGGTAGCTCTTTTGCTTCCATTCATGCTAGTGTTGCTGATGTGTGACAAACAATAGCGAGAACTCAGTTTTGTACAGCTTTTAATATGTTACCATAGTATAGTTTGAATATATGTGGTAAGCTGGCTGGTGTTGTGTTGTGAGTTATGGCATTTAAAGAGTGTAATAACAGCACAGCATATACACATTTTCCATTCTGCACTGTATGGTTCCTGCACACCAAAATAATATTAAAATACTTCCTATCCTCCTGCTAGGGTCATTGATCCATACATGCATTGGACTTTACAGGTATTCATATGAGTCCATGATGTTTAACAAGCCTACTTATATGCCATCGGTCATGTGTGCATCACCAAAAGTGTGAAGCAGTGACATTTGCTCCATATAGGCTGAGCAGCATAATGATCCCAATGAAGCCTTTACATTCCATGATAAAGACAGATGCAACAATTACTTTGCTAACCTAACTATGGTGTCTGCTTGTAATGAAAGCACTGGAATACCTTTGTACATTTGAAAACCTAAAATGTTATATATTTACAAACTGTATTCAGGAAATGTTCAAAACATTTGTATAATATAGAGGTAATACTGAGCATTTAACAGTACCGAATAAGATCTGACTTGTGACTGTTAAGAATGGGCCACACATTAGATATACATTTCTCACTTGGGACTGTGCACTGGCACTCTTGAATGTTAAAAAGGTAAACAATGGAATAAGCAAAGCATCAATGAACAAAAACGCAGAGTTGCCAGAAAGATTACTTCTAAACTTAAATAGTAAATGTTAATTAAATCATTAGTAGTGACATGACAAATCAAAACCACGTAGACAATGAGAAGACTGGCAGAGGTACAGACGAGAAGAATAGTCAGTAAATGTTGGCTATGTTTATAGGAAGGTGGGATTCTATTCAGTGGTCCATTTACAGATGGAAAGTAGTCACGGGGGGGTCCCAAGACTCTGGTGTTCGGGCCGACTGAGGGCTGCCTGCAAGCAGATAACCCAGGTGTGATGACTGCCACAGTGAATACACTCAAACATCTACATTTATGGTCACTGTACACAACTGTACTTTATTTAATTAAACTTTATAAAGACTGCCAATAAATAAATGCATCGCTGCCATTTCACATCTAGACAACAAGGGTGCATACAGCACAAAAGTGTTTATGTATTTATTTATTGGGAGTCTTTATTGCCTGATTGTAGTAAATTGCATAGAAGGGTGTATATTTAAATGAAGTGTCAAAAGCTGTTTTGCTGTTGGATTTTGAAGAGAACACTGACTGTTTATTGGTTGTTAGCTAGTTTCTCCCTTAGACAAATATTGTTGCTGCATATTTATGACAATAATGAATTTTACTGGTGTATGAATGAACTCCTGTATCTTTATTGGTTGTTAACCTGATTATAGAACTGCCACAACATGTAAAAGATGCTGTTTTTTATGGTATCTGATTGGATGTTCAGTAAAAATTTAGTAACATGGATCTGTCAATTATATTTTTAAATTTCTATATAAGAAGATGGTTTACTAGGTTCTGAAATGGTCTGAAGAAGTGGTATTTTGGTGCCGTGAAAGTGCTAACCATTTTATTCTTTACCTAAATACATTTATGTGTGGTATTTAGCCGCAGTGGTCGGAGCCTGGAATTTTTTCTCTCTGTTTGTGGGTATATTCAACCTCTGCCTGATCTGCAACTCTTTGGCCTTCAGTTGTCTCATGTTCACAGACAACAATTTAAATCTTTAAAGAAACAAGCACAGTACGTGAGATGCACATACATAATTTCACTGGAGACAGAAATCTTGCATACAAACAAGGTTGTCAAGAACACACACACTATATCCACCACACACACTGTCCACTGGACATGTAGACCAACTTATGCTAAGGCATTAAATAGCAATCTTCCCAAACCTCAAAGACCTCTTTAGCCCATAAACAGCAACGCCTATCTTCGGCAACCTCTAAAGCACTCATCAAAAGCAACATCAAACAACATGCATATGACTATACCCAGTGGAGCCCCAAGAGCAAAGCTCAAAAGGCAAAGACATTATCCAGTACTCACAATGGAATCACAGAGGACTCTATTGTATGATACACAGATGCCCCACTCGCTAGACTAAAAAAGGAGAAGATAATGGTTAGTGGAGGCAGGATCCACCAAGCCATGCGTGTATTCAAGTTACTACACCACAGGTACTAGTATGATTCTATCACAGTCCATGTGGAAGTTAATGACTTGAGATCTACTTCCCTAGACAGCATGAAGACATACATTATTGATCTCTCTGAATATCTGCCTCATGCAGATATGTATCTTGCATTGAGCAGCATTCTAACTTCATCAAGGCCGATGCCACAGTATGAAGATAAGATGATTGACTTCAATAACTGCCTAAGTTTCTGGTGTCTTTACAGGAAGATTCAATATTTGTCAGCATAGGAGAACATGGTTAACAAACCATATTGCTTTGCAAAGGATTGATCTGTGTCAGTTTCACTAAGGCTTCTGAATAGTGACTAAAACTTTATCCACTCCCTAGAGCCATTTTTAGGCAATGCCAAATTGACAAACTTACCAACATAGCAAGTAAGCCCCCCAAAAAAATCTAAATATGGTATTGCTCAATGCTAGGATTCTGAACAAGAAACTCTACACCTTACAAGCTCTCCTGATAATGCAGAATATAGATGCCTGTGCCAGACATGGTATAAAGTACTGCACCAGTGCAAGGCTTCAGTACCTTCCACACATTTAGATGATAAGCTGCACAAACGGGGACAAAAGGTGGAGGAGTCTCAGTCTATATTAACAACAAGCATAACTCTACTTTGGATAAACAGGATGATGCCCTGGAATTTATCCATGGGCAAATCACCATAGATAAAGTCCCATGTCATACCCTAGCAATAGTTATAGGTCATCCACTATGTACCTAAAATCCCATAGCTCATACCTATCCCTGCTAGACACACTCACCATTTAAGCAATTACCCTAATCATGGGAGACTGTAGTTACCCCTTTGTAGCCTGGGAAACATATGCTGCATTAAATCACAAGCACAACTCTTCCTAGACTTTATTAACACAAATACCCTTGACCAGGTAGTAAGCACACGTACCAGAAGTTCAAATATACTGGTCCTGGTACTCACCAATATGGGAGAGAGCTGCACCTCCACCCCCACAAAGTAATATCCTCAATGGTGAGGTTGGACCACAAAGCTGTCTTTATTCAAATCAAAATCAACTCAGTAACCCCAGAAATCCCTACCCTGTAACAGTTAGGAGCTATTCTAAAGTAAACTACAGCCTATTAAGAGATAGCTTGTCAAAACTTAATGGACCCCCAACTCCGAGTTCACAGAAGCCTTTGTGGAACTGTTCACAGAGACTGTACAACCATGTATGTGGCTGCATAAAGGCTGCTGTACTTACTAGAAGTAAGCCGAAAACAAACTCTAAAAACAAACCTCACCAGTGGAATCCTAAATTTAATAGGGTTTATAAAACAGGAAAAAAGTCATGGCTAAAATCATGAAAAGCAACTTCCATAATGATAGGAGCTCTCTAATGAAACTAAACACAAAACTAAAAGGACTAGTTAACTCCAACAAGGCCAATTATGAAGTCAAGATAGCCTCACAGGCTAAAGAGAACCACAAGGCCTTCTACAGCAATATCCAAAATCTCAAAGGCAGTGCACATCAGTTTGCCAAACTAGTGGTCAATGGTGCCATTTTTATTGAGCACAGTGACAGTCCAAATTTGCTGGATTGACCTGGCATATACATGCCCGCAAAGGTTTCTTACCAGGAGAATGCAGGATATAACACATTGTCCTGTATGAATCTCTTTATTTGGTCTTCTAAAGGTTACTGAAAGGAAATCTGTGCCTGGCATGCAAGGCATCCTCAGATCTAGCTGTGAAATGAACAGCATCAGAACCGCTAGATGCAAGGATTTAAATTTTGCCTGTGTCATAAATAAAACATGCTGGGCTGGCAAGACAAATGTGTGTCTCAGATGATTCCCATGCTTCGAAACAGGCTCATCATCCATGTTAAGCAGAGTCCATCCCAAATACTATTTAAACATAACCTTGACCAATGTATGGGAAATCAGAAATTCACTCTGGGTCTGGACCCCATATCTCTGTTAGACAGAGACATACAGTAATGCCCGAACTAACATACTCTCCCACTACATGACCACTGGAAACTTCATAACTAACATGCCCCCTCTTTATAAATGCTCATGATACATAGGGACCCAAATGGGTTGGATTGCATGTCTAGGCTTATAAAGGCCCTGGTGATTGTTAGCCTAGTGTATACATATGAACCATATATATGTATTTTTTATCCTGCCTACATATGTTAATATGTATGTTTTCAAAGTACCACTACAATTCTAGAGAAGCACAGCAAAGAAACTGATACATAGGAACAAGTGTTTTGATAAAGCAAATCTCAACAGACCTACTGGCATGGAGTAGGGAATACATTTGAAAAAAATATATAGGTAATTACTTTGCAGTGTCCAAAGAGTTGGTACTACTTGGACTAGAAGTGCACTCCTCATTTTCTGAGACAAGATGTGACTACTAGAGTTGTTGACCACACTAAAATCCCAGTTATAGGAAATAGAGTATGGAAACACATACAGAGTAGCCACTGTTTTAGCACATATGTGCATGTATATGGATATGTGTATGTATGCAAGATAGTAGTCTTGCAGCCTGTAGCTATAGAGATGCATACCTTTGCAAAAGGCAGTGCCAAGTCATCCATTCTTGCATAAAATTCTGTGCAGCCCATGGCACAGAAACAGTTAACAGAGGCACTATGCAGGAGTTGGTCTAGATGTTTCCCCCTCATATTCAGCCTCTTGCACAGAGTATCCCTCTCTGTGGACATGAAGCTGTGTGCAGGTTTCAGAATTTTAGATACAGAGACCTTCCAGCAACATAGAGAGACACAGTAGGTGCATCCCAGGCATTTGCTTCATTGATATTGCACTAATTTCTTTTGACATGCTGCAGCATATGGAGGAGCATAGATAGCACTCATGCATCAGATAGCAGAGAAGCAACATAACACAGGCATTCTATGACATAGTCCAGTCCTCTGATGTACTGTAAACCACTGACCAGTCTGATGAAGTTTAAAACTTTTTAAACAAAAGCGCTTATATCTATTGTTCGTTTCAGTGATTTTTTTTTTATTGTTAATGTTAAAGTCTATGTTGCTATAAGTCTATTGTTTTATTATCAAATTAAATATCTTTTATTTTATCCGGCTGGTGGCTTTTCACTTTTGTTATTTAGTAGTTTGCTTGTGTCAACAGTAACATGTCGATAATTAAGTATATGAGTGCTCCCATCAACAACAGATGAAGTCAAGTGAAGGTAATCCTCTATAACAGAGTGCCATGCAAAATCTAATGTTAACATACTTTGAAGAGAATTATGCTGTAGCTGTAGTCCTGTTGTCTCTGCAATTGAAAATAAGTCACTTTTGTCAGTTGTATGGACATGAATCAGGCAGCTATGAAAATGAAATTCCCCAGAAATGGTACATTCTCCCATGGATGAGGATTGTCCCATGGTATGACATACTCAACTGGCAGCATTGCCAACCAGTGTTCAAGGTACTCTGTGCAGTTCTCCATAGTCCAGTAATACAGCATGGATAACTGAGTTGTATGATTCCCCCAGGCAGAGATCACAGGAAATCCTCCATGTGTTTTAGTTGTTACTCCCTCAATGAACTCCCACTTGTGGCCCTTTTCCCGCTGTCGTATTCAGTAAATGCAGGATCATGTAATTGACCATTTTCTGATTGTGGGTACTATATATTAGCCATCAATGATGTTTGTTTGCTACAGGAGATTCCAAAAAACATGCTCATGAAAGGTCTAGACTGATCTAACATTTTGGGACCATTGACTGGCCATATCCACTGGATTCTGCAGAATATTGTCATTCTCTACATGGGAGAGCTTTGGTTCCTCTTGCACTCTGCATCAGGCATGTCTACCTATAATTGTAAACAAACTATACATGTAAACTGGTGGTATAACATATACGCTATCTACATATTTCAACAACACACAAATAAGCCTTGTCTTCACATGGCCCAATGTTACATGTCACGCACAATGTAGCACAAGCCAACTACATGGTTGCCATCCTTGTGGCAGCACTCTGTATTGAATGTTATTAGCTGTTGCACTGACATACTGTGGGTGGCTGTTTTACCATACACAGGAAACCATGCCAAAACACATGTATATCTTTAGCAGGTTATGTGTTCTATATACATAACGTGTGTGTGTGTGTGTGTGTGTGTGTGTGTGTGTGTGTGTGTGTGTGTGTGTGTGTGTGTGTGTGTGTGTGTGTGTATATATATATATATATATATATATATATATATATATATATATATATATATATGCACACTGACTGCTTCTACCCTAATTGTAAATGGGTACAAATGTTTTTTTTTAATCATTATGGTTGTCCCTTTAACTGTGGAAGTAGTATGGACCTAAAAGTGCAGTTGTCTGCCATTGTATGTAAACCATTATGATAATAACATAAATCATGAATATCACCTACAGTATGTCTACCCCTTCTGTTTTACTCAGTGCCATAAGATAGACATGAAGAAGTGAGTCCTCTTTCAAGTGAAAGAAATCATCTGTATTTTAGCAAAACTGTTAAGGCTGGAAAGACCTGCATCATAAGCTTGGATCTCGATTAGCCTGAGAAATATTTGTCAATGCAGAATAAGAACTGACTAGTAACAGAGTGGAACATGTAACAATGACTGCATAAGGAAATTATTTGAACTGCGAGACTGCTTTATGTGACTGAGTTGATAACAATTGCATTTTGATACCAATTAGTTCAATAGAAACTTTCCTTTGTTGCTTACATTTAAATTAGTTTATAAATAATTAGAGTATGCTAAAGTCTAAATTCTTTCACATTCATCTTTTTAATTTAAGACATCATACTACCCCTTCAGAGATACTGCATACAGAGCTGGATCAAGGTCAACTGGAACCTAAGGGGGGATTATGGATCAGAGACCCCACACACAGCCACCCAACCTTCCATACACACTCCCTACACCCACAGCCTTTCCAGTGTCCCATTACTTGGCTATTTCTCCTCAGTTACCATTAACATGGGTCATGCCTTTCATTGTGCATACCATTATCTACTTTACTTCTACAATGATTATAAAACTTTTATTTCAAATTTTATAGCACAAATACTGATAGACATTTGCTAAACAAAGCAATACAGTCTCACAAAGAAAACAGACAGCATTAAAACTTCTCTGCCCTTGAAACTCACATTCACTGAAAAAACATTGAAACCCACATTCAAAGAAACTGCATCTGGCCAATGGTGGATTAAGTTTACTTTTGGACTGTTTTCAAATCATAGGCCCCTTGCACATATTTTTTAGGTCCATGCAAAAATTCTTTGATTCACCTTCATGATTGTAGTAAATTATACCCCTTGTATAACACAGCACCATTTGTTAGAGCATGTTTTAAATGTATAGTTTTGAACATTTTTCCCTTAAGCAATGAAATAAAAGAGGTACTCCAGTTTGATCCTCAGTTGGGGTGCCTTCTGTGCGGAGTCTGCATGTCCACCCTGTGGTCACGTGGGTTTCCTTCGGGTGCTCCGGTTTCCTCCCACATCCCAAAGACATGCTGTAGGTGGGTTAGACACTCTATACTGGCCCTAGGCAAGAGATCGTGCATGTGTGTGCCTTCTGTGGAAGGTTGGGCACTGGGCTGGCAACTCCATACTGTAAAACTCCACTTCCAATCATGAGTGAACAGGTGATCCGCTGTGGCAACTCCTAACCGGGAAAAAGCCAAAAGACAACGAAGAATGAAACAAAACATATGAACAGTAATGACAAAACTGCCCAATTCGGAACATTTCAACCACAACAGTCTATTCAAACTCCTGTCATTACAATCCATCATTATCAGTCAATGCACAATCTCTGCAGAAGTAGAAGTTGTCTGAATAATTCCACATTAAAAAGACCTATAACAAATGAAGAGGTTGCTGCTAGCAAAGAACTTTATATTTCAGTGTTTCTCGTCAAACTCAGTGCATGTTGCCTTTGAAGAATAACTTGTCTATATTACATTAAAAAAATGGCAAGCTCTTAATATTGCAAAAGGGAATGGATGGCAAACTGATAACAGGTACATATTGCTAGGCAGCTCATCAAAAGTTTGATGCACTCAGGACTGCAGTACCCAAAAAGGGAAACATAGCGTCAGTAATACAACTTCATACAGTGGGTAGTGTCAGTAATTCAGCTTTATAGAGTAGGAGCAGGACCCAGTGCTTTCTGCTTCAAAACCAGGTAAACTACCTGTTGTGCTACTAAGCTTTCGGTTCTGCAGCCCAATAGTGATTCCATTTGTTAAACAAAACAGTTGCACAGTGAAACACACAGCATGAGCAGCAATAAACTTCTCTTCCCTTGAAGACCACGGTTTCTTGAAAATGCACTGAAAACTCAATTTGTTGAAAAATGCTTAACCTGAAATTTAACCACATTTCCTTGAAAAATGTTCCTGAAACTAATTCATTGAAGAATGTAGCTTGGTAGTTGGGGAAGATAATTCAGGGTCTTGCTTCTTTTAATAAAGGTACATGGTTTCAGCCTGAACAAATTACTAGCCACCTGCTATCCCTAACTAGAAAAATTCACTCACATGCACCCCTACCTACCTCTCATCCTCATAGTATAAGAAATTTGGATAAAGCCTAAAATAAATATGGACAGATATTAAATATTGCTCACATGATCTCAGAAAGTTGCTAGACTTACAGGATTTGTTAGTATGCATTTTACTAAAGGATATGACATCTGAAACTCAAATTTCTGTCATTATTTAATAGGCATGTATAGGCTCTAGGGCTGATAGCCTAGTACCAACCTATGAACCTACCAATCTATAACTTCAGTAATCCATGATTTTCCAGAAAATCACAAATTTTATGAGTACCAGACTAAAAATATGGTGCATAAATCTGGAAAGTTGAGAGGTCTGCTGCCTATGCACCTCTTATACATACACAGACCCAGACACCAAACTACCTCTTACACACACACACACACACACACACACACACACACACACACACACACACACACACACACACACACACACACACACATACACACACACACACACCTACATTTCCACTTTGTATGCACACACACCCACTTACATATCTACTTTGTGTCCAAACCAGCCTACCTATCTACATCTTATGCACACATTCACCCACTTACCTAGCTACCTCTTATATACACACACAGACCCACCTACCTAGCTACCTCTAATACACACACACACACACACATGCACACAAACCTACCATTCTACCTCTTATACAGGCAAACACCCATCTACCTATAAACCTCTTATATACACCCACCTACCTATCTAGCTTTTACACATGCACCCACCCACTTATCTTTCTACTTGTTATGCACACACCCACACATACACCTACCTATCTACCTCTTGCACACACACCCACCTACTTATATACCTTTTATGCACACAAACAACTACCTATCTACCTCTTATGCACGCACACACACACACACACACACACACACACACACACACACACACACACAAACACACACACCTACTTATCTACCTTTTATGCACACACCCAACTACCTCTATACCTCTTATGCACACACACACACGCGCACACACACACACACACACACACACACACACACACACACACACACACACACACACACACACACACACACACACACACACCGACCTATCTACCTCTTATATGCACACACCCACCTACCTATCAATCTCTTATACACAACCACCTACCTATCTACCTTTTATACATGCACCCACCAACTTATCTTTCTACTTCTTATGCACACAGCCACACACACACCTACCTATCTACCTCTTACACACACACACACACACACACACACACACACACACACACACACACACACATACACACACACCTACCTATCTACCTTTTATGCACTCAACCAACTACCTATCTACCTCTTATGTGCACACACACACACACACACACACACACACACACACACACACATGCCTATCTACCTCCTATGAACACACATACACCTATCTGCCTCTTTTACAGACACACACACACACACACACACACACACACACACACACACACACACACACACACACACACACACACACACACACACCTACCTTTCTACCTGTTATGGCTGCACTCACCCACCTACCTGGCAAACTCTTGAGGATAATGTAATACTTAAGGTGTTTACCTTAAAAACACAAGGTGCAGGATTTGATTCTCACATGGGGTTACTGGCTAGGCTTCAAATGGCCAAAAAGGGGAGTTAGCCTAGTACTAATCTATGAACCTATGGATCTTATACATACCCACCTACCTATTACTCATACACACACCTACATATCTCTTCCATGCAAAAAGAGAGAGACACACACACACACACACACACACACACACACACACACACACACACACACACACACACACACACACACACACAGACACACACCTACATATCTGATTCTTACACAGACACACATGCAAACCTACCTACCAAACTACCAATTCTACTCATACACAGAAACACACACACATACACACACACACACACACACACACACACACCTAACTTTGTACCTCTTACACACACACACACACACACACACACACACACACACACACACACACACACACACACACACACACACACACACAAACACACACACCTACGTGCTAGCCTCTTATACACAGCCACATACCTCTCTACCTCTTATACAGACCCACTAACGTATCTACCTTTCATACACGCACCCACTCACTTACTAATACTTACGCACATATTCACAAATACATCTACCTATCTACCTCTTATACACACACCCACCTACCTATCTACCTTTTATGCACACACCCAACTACCTCTCGATCTCTTATACACACACACAGACATACACCTATCTGGCTCTTATGAACACACATACACTAACTATCTGCCTATTTTACAGACACACACACACACACACACACACACACACACACACACACACACACACACACATTTACACAAATACACCTATCTTTCTACCTGTTATGCCTGCCCTCACCCACCTACCTAGCAAACTCGTATGCACACCCAACTACCTCTCTATCTCTTATTCATGCACAAACCTACCTATCTACCTCTTCCATGCAAACAGAGACACTCACACACTCACGCACTCACACACTCACACACTCACACATTCACACACTCACACACTCACACACACACACACACTCACACTCACACTCACACTCACACACACACTCACACACTCACACACACACTCACACACTCACACACTCACACACACACACTCACACACACACTTCAACTTATAAACACCTTACACACACCTGCCTACCTACCTACCTCTTATGCACACACAAA
>NC_056732.1:871253320-871255820 GCF_019279795.1 Protopterus annectens
ATCAAATACTTCATATACCAAGCTTCTTTCATTAAGATAACACTGGAACATTAAATACAACTCAGGATTAGTACAGCAGTATGTAACAAAAAAATCTTAATGAGGCATGGTCTTTATTGAGAACTAAATCAAAATGTGTTGCATATGGACTTGTTACAATGGCAAGCTTTGTGTTTCTAATGTGGTCCTATATTCAGATATGAGCCTCTGTACTGGTTCGTCAGGTATGAAATAAATTAGAAGTGCAAGAGAAATTATAAACAGTACTTTTCAAGTAACAATTCTGAAACTCTGGGGCCTAGATAAATGGTCATTAAAACAAAATTCCTAAGAGAAGTGTCTAAATTTACAAGTAGAATAACCTTGATTTCATTATTTCTTTCTGGTGAATCATACACAGAAATATTAGCATGAACTAATTTGTAAGACTGGGTGAATTCCTATGAGAAATTGTAAGCATATTTTTAACTGTAGAGCCCTGTTTCTAGTCAGTGGTGATACTTAAGATGTATTGGTATATTATCTTGGCCATAATGGCTACAAACAGAGCATAGTAACTTACAAAAATATCCCCATTTTCATGCTTAGGTAGATGTTTTTAAATTAGAACTTTCCTTTTATATTTAGAAGTAAGGCCATCCCTAACTCTCTGAATCGAAGAGGATTTTCTTCAGAATATCCTTTTTTTTTTTTTTTGTGAATTCTTTTTTATTGCAAATTTTCAATCTCACATACCAGGACAAAAACCATTACAGACAATACATCTAATTGAGAAATACATTATGCAAATTCTGTATAGGATAAGAACATCAAAAACAACAACTATGCACAATTCATACAATGCCCATATCAATTCCTATATAGTTCAAGTACAGCGTGATAAGGACTATTGGTATCTGTAAGATAACAGTACTTATTTAAGTATATGTTCAGATACGATTTCCCAAAATTCCTTCATAACTGGTTTGTGTTTAATATTGTGGAACAGGTATTTATGTGCCTTGAGGTAATTAATAGCTATGTGTTAAAATCCTTCCCATGATAGGGAGTGTCTGTTTTTCCAATTCAAGGAGATATAATATTTGATTAACATAAAGATAGGAATCAGTACCTTACATTTTCTTTCTGATTCTCCAGGGGGGGTAATATGAAGAATGGTAAATTCCCATGACAGGGTGGATTTTTCATAACCGATTTTTTCAAGAATCACCCTCAAGGCACACCATAGCTTGTTGGAACATTTGCAGCTCCAAAACGAGTGAAGGATATCATCCGATTGGTTCGGGCAATATTTACATTTAGGGGATAGATTAGGGAAAATTTTGTTCACGATCGTGGGGGTAAAATACGCATTGTTCATGATCATCATTTGGGTGTAATTCATCTTCTTAAAGGGAATCGATTTAGTGCTTAGGTTTATAGCCTTCGTGAGTTGGTTTTGGTTAATATCAGGGTTGATCTTTGACCAGAATTTCAAACATTTAGTTTATTCTGGTATCTGAGCGTCATAATGACTTTGTACACATTTGAGGTCATTTTTTTTCCACTGAGCAGGAGATTTATTAGTGTTTTACATGTTAAGATATCATTGTCCAAAACTAGTGGATGTTCTAGGAATTTGCTTACTAGTTCTCTAATTTGTCGTAGTATCATTAAGTACTTATATGGTAATCCGAGACTAGTTCTCATGTCAGGTATTGATTGGTGTCTAAGGGGGAAAAGATCCGAAATAGAGGTATTTAGCAGCAGGGGGTATTGCTCCAAGTTTAACATGTAACCGTTTAGCTTAAGATTAGGGTTTAGATGAAGTGGTTGTAAAATAACAAATGAGTGTGAAAGGTTCAGAGATTTAAAGATTGCCTGTAGGGATTTTATGCTAAATATTATGTTTTTTGTGTGTTTTAGGGTCCCTAGGTTATCTTCATTTAAAAATGGGAGAGCAGCAGGGTTGAATTTTAATGTTTTAATATAGTTATTATAAAGAGACATCCATGGTGGGGCCCATAACGGTTTATTCTTCTTGTAGGACGCTATTTAAAAAATTCTACTAGCGTTAATAATCTCATAATAGGTTTTAAAGTCAGGTAGGCCCAGTCCCCCCTGTTCCTTGGGACAGATAAGCTTTGACTAGCTAATCCTGACCGATTTAGGGGCCCAGATAAATTTAGAGATAGTTGTTATAATTTTTTTTAAAAAATTGTTATGCAGAGTGTTAGTAGTTGCCTGAAATAGGTAGAGAAGCCTAGGGAGAATATTCATTTTGATCACTGTTGTTCTGGCCAAAAACGGGAGCTTGAGCTTAGACCATCTTATGATATCATTTTGTACGTTTGACCAGTACCTGACTACATTGTCTTGATAGTAACTGTGGTTACCTTGTGAAAATTTAATACCTAAGTATTGTATTTGATCTTTGAATTTGATCTCTGTAGTTGATGTAATGTTAGGTAACCTCGAGTGAATGTTTAAAGGGAGTATTAAGGATTTTTCCCTATTTATC
>NC_056732.1:871265820-871378320 GCF_019279795.1 Protopterus annectens
AGAAAATTGTGTAAATATTATAAATCAATACAATGGATTCACTATGTATTCTAACCATTACTCTACTATTGTACTGTTTTATTGTTACTTATGGGTTATTGTACTCATGTTTATTTTGTACGACTGGACAGCTTCTGACTTCAGGCTGAAATTGAAGTTGGGCAGAAATGATCAGTGCTCTACCCTGGTAAACAAATTCAAATAAATAAATAAATAAATGCATAAATAAATCACTTTTATTAAAGTACAGAACAGAATTTGCATTAGTGCAGAACATATTTTACATAACTACAATACACAATTTCCATGAATATAGAACACATGTTAATGAGGAAGAGCACAGTTTACTCAAGTACAAAATGCATTTTAAATAAATACAAAACAAAAGTCTGCATGAATACAGAACACATTTTATATAAGGTATTTAAGTTAAAATGTACAGATGAAAGTAAAACCGTGCTTGTTATAAATGTGTTTTAAAAATGGAGGATGTAATAATTTTACTATATACAGATTAAGACAATGAAGAGTAATTCAAAAAAATCAATTACCTTGATATATATATATATATATATATATATATATATATATATATATATATATATATATATATTTACATAGCATGAGTAAAAGGTCATTGAGAGGTGTGTTACTGTTGAGAAGGGGTTTAGCTGGGATGGTGTGTTAAGGTGAGGGGGTATCTAATTCAATGATGTGAACTGGGAAAATAGTGCAGAATTCCACGATTAATTGTTCTTAGATCTAGTAAAACACATTCAGTGCTCTGGTTTGTTTATGCTGTTGCTGGGTTACTGAAATATGTGAAGATGGCCCTTTGACTAAAATGGGTGAGTAGTTCATCCTAAAATGAGATGTATGTGGTAAAATTATAGACTTAATAGAGTGAGCTCCAAAGCTTGGGTGCCAGAACTGAGAACATGAATTCTACTGATGAAAGTGTCTCTCAGTAGAATATGTCTGTGCAAGAAAGAATACATAGGACAAGGTTCTATGCTGGGTACAAGTAAAATAATAACCCACAAAAAAAGGAAAAAAAAAAAGATCACAGCTCCAAACACCATGGGCAGTATATATATATATATATATATATATATATATATATATATATATATATATATATATATACATATACATATATATATATATATATATATATATATATACATATATATATATATTTTTTTTTTTTTTTTTAATTTATTAAATGTGAAACACTTGAAGAAGGTTTGTGAAAACATGTTTGCGTGTTACATATCAATAAACATAACTGCTCATGGTATGTGGAACAAGGGCACCACTTGCACCCCCCTGGAATCGGCTGACTAGATAATTTAAAAAAAAGTTAAAAGTTTTTTTTTTTTATACGTGCGTTCTTCTTTAAGAAGAAAGTCCGTGTGTGTTAACAGTCCAGTCGCGGGCGTGACATCATCGCTCTCGTGAATATTTAGTAGTTTGTGAGCGGGAGTTTACAAGGATGGCTTTGCAAGCGGGATGATTCGAGCGGGAATGGAAGAAGATGGGACCTGAAACAGAATAGCAAGCGGGACTCGCGGGAGTAAACAGACGGAAGATGGGACGCTTCAGGTAGAGTTTTGTGTGTGTGTGTGTGTGTGTGTGTGTGTGCGCGCGCGCAGTGTACTATAGGGTTGCCAACTTGCCACCTTTTCAAATGTCCAAAGTGGGACATTTGTGGTACAAACGTCAGATTTGCAGGCCGAAACATGCGGTGTGTGTACTTGTTATGTTAAAGTGATGATTGTTTTATTAGTGGCTTCCCCAACTGCTGGAGATAAAAGAATATTTTAAAAATATAGCAAATATTTTTTATCTAGAAATAAGACTAGCTAGAGCCCTATCTATTCTAAGGGAAAAGTGATCTTTAGCAATTTTTAGCAGAGCCTGGGATGGCCCAGTCTGGTGGAACTGATCATAGCTTTTGTTGGGTTCTGAAAATCATAACTTATATTTTGAAAGGTTAAGAATTAGTTTTCTTGAAGTAAACCAGACAGCTGCAGTAAGAAGGTTTTCAAGCATGTATAGGCCGAAACATACGGTGTGTGTACTTGTTAAAGTGATGATTTCTTTCTTTCTCTTGAAATGTCACCATAAAGATGTGTAGGACATTTCACTTGTTAGTTCTGGGAATTTTTGTGAGGCAGGGAAATAAGTTGTAGTCACTGCTAGAGGAAATCTGAAGCTGAGATGTCTAGGGCAGCTTTGTAAACCATCTACATGGACTGCAGAGATAGAAATGAGGTTGGACATTATTATCTTGACTGCAGGTGCAAAATTCATCTGTATCACTTTAAGAAGCAAATGTAAATGTTAAGTTATAATATCTGTTTGGTACCTACTGCTGTTTTTTTTCTTCTTTGGGGGGATTGATACCTCCATAGCTAAAATAAAGGTAGGTCAGGTAATATCAGTCTATTTTTTTATCTGAATTTTTTTATGGTCTGTAAGTCAGACGTTGGATAAGAAAACATGAAATAATTTACCCCAGAATTCTTAAACTAAAGCCAGAGACCACTAGCTGTAACTTTAACAGCTCACATGAATATGTAGTATCTGAAGACTAACAAAAATGTAATGGTATATATTTATGAAAGGTGCCACACTATGCATCTATTACATTGATCTCTGCTATAGATAAAAGATGGAATTCAAAGCTACATCTAAGATAGGATGAAGGAATCTGCTGCCCAGGCAGCAAACTGTTAAAAGCACAGTTGACACTGTGGAGGAGATGCTGATTGGTCCCAATAGGTGAATGGTGCAATTTTGTGAGTATCAGTTAATCATTTAAGCAGCTGCAGTTAACATACATCTGCTTAAATTATTTCATACTACTGCTTGTAGTGTCCGTGTTAGTAATTGTGACAAGGATAAAGTGTACTTCTTTAAGTTTGTCGTAAAGACAGGAAAGAGTTACTATGTAGAAGTATTTTGGTACTTTACCTAGTGCTGACAGGCTTTTTTTTTTCTTTTTCTCCTCCACTAACTCTATAGGTCTCTCTTTTTCAGAGATACAGCTGAGTGTCAAGTAGATTTTACAAGGAGCTGCAGGGGAGCAAAAGTTTAGTGCTGCTTATGTTTAGTTTGCTTGCATTGTTAATAGCACAACAGATAGTGTACTTACTTTAGATGCTGAAGGCTGTGGGTTCTACTCTCACAGTAGGTAAATGCATTGCTGATATTGTGTTGTAAAGGGGGTGGATGCTGCAGTCTTTTTGGCAAAGATACCTAGTAACTATGGAACTGTTAACAGTTTGCTATCCATTCCCTATTGCGGTATTACTAGCTTTTCATTTTTTTTATTGCATGCAACAAAGGCAAGTTATTCTTCAAGGGTAACAGGCACTTTATTTGTAGATTAAACAATGACATATAAAGTGTTTGCTAGCAGCAACCTCTTTATTAGTTACAAATTTCTTCAATGTGGATTTTACTACAGAGATTGTGTATATTTTTTACTGATACTGGTGGACTTGAGTAGACTTTATGATGGAAATGTTCTGAATTGGGCAATTTTGTCATTGGTGGATGCCTTTTGTTTCATTGTTTACTGGAAAAATGTTCAAAGCAATAAATTTAAAATGCCCTCTAACAACTGTACTGTATTGTACAAGGAATATAATGTAATACAGTCAGGAAGGTGTATTAAAGAGCATGTTTATGTTGTGTTTGAGGGGCCTATGATTTTGAAGACAGCCCAGAGTTAATATTTGCCATTTGCAAAATGTATTTTCTGTGAAAGTGGTTTTCAGTGCTGTTTCAATGCATGTGAGTTTAAAGGGCAGAGAAGTTTTAATGTTAATCTAGTTTCATTGTGAAACTGCATTGCTTTAATAGATATGTATTAGGGTTTGTGCTGTAAAATGCAAAATAAAACGTTCAAATGAAATCCTAAATCATCGCATAAGTAAAGCAGTATGCACATTAGTGTTTATGGTAAATGGGGCAACATAACCAAGGAATGGGCCATTGGAATGGCTGCAGGGGGGAGGCTCCATTTGACCATGATTTTGTGAGGGGGGGGGGTAGCAAACTCATACAGCCCCGGTTGAACTATACCTCTCAGTTGTCCATATCTTTGCAGAATGGTAGATATTTGCTGCTTATTTTTGGTTTGTTCCTCATAAAATGTGTGATTTTCTAGCAAATCATTTAGGAATGAAGCCATTAAATGACAGACATTGAGTTTCAGATGTCATAACCATCAGAAAATGCATGCTAATGTAAGACTGTAAGTTTTATAAAGAGCAATTTTTAGTAGTGTTTGTATGTTCCCCAATATATTTGGCCTTGTTCAGATTTCCTGCATTAAGAGGTTGAGAGGTACGTGCAAATCACTTTGTAGATTAGGAATATCCAAACATCTCAATTGTCCCCAATTCTGGCTCAAAATGTTGCTCTCCCCTAATAATCCCTCCTCCAAAATGACAATTATATATAACTGTAATGATCAGTTATAGATTACCTTGCATTCAGAAATGCATGTGGATGCTCTTATTTTGTTAGCTGCGCAAGTTAACTGTTAATATTAAAAAGGTGTCCCTCTTTTTGACAGGTATTTTTGCATCACATTTTGGTCTGTTTTTCATAAAATTGTGGTTTTCTGGCAAATTAGTGGCAAGTCATTAAAGATTGAAGTTAGAAAATAATGGCAGACATTTGAGTTTCATATTTTATACCCTTCAGAAAATTTGTACTAATGTAAGATCTACCTGTTCTGTTTAAGTTAATAAGAGCAATATTTAAAAATTGGCCTTATTTTTGGGACTGTGTCCCACTTCTAGTTCTATGTATGGCTTTGTCCAGATTTCTTGCTCTGAAGTTGAGAGGTATGAGTGTCAGAGCCATCACTGTCAGCCAGAGACATTTCAAATTATGACATACTTATTGCACCCCATCCCCCATTGTAGTGGCTCTGGATGTGTCCAAGGAAGGCAAGGAGCAGTTATGCAGTGTAAGTGTGCAGAGTATTCCCCCATCCAAGGTAGATCACAAATACGACCATGGCTTTTCATCTGTCCTTGATTTTGCAAAATGTTCTGGTTTTCTATCAGATGTTTATACTGTTGATTTATGCTTCTTATTATTCAGGAACTGCATGCTGTCACAGTGCCCTGTTGCTCTGTTTAAGTAGCCATGGTTTAATGAACATCAGGTAAGCTTGTCGGAGATTGTAAGATGCAAGTAAGCTTTAGTAAGCATATTGTTAAAGAATTACCAGCATTGAAAGCCTTTTCGTTGTTGCCATGCAAAGAATATTTACATGACTAGATAATGTATAAGCCTTGGGTATTGAAATGCATATGACAGTATTTGTAATAAAAGGACAGGATTACAGTATTTTCAAAAGCTCATTACATTTTATTGAAGACAAGTGTCTTATAGCAGTGTCTGTGTGTTAGTACACTTGTAGTTGGGTGGCTTTAATGGTATATGGTAAATAAGCATTGCTACCTTACTTAAAAGCCAAGCCCTGCAACAACTATCTCCACACTGAAGTCAAAACACAATAGCTCTGGTGGGTAAATGTATTCTGTAATCAAAAAAGGCAAATGTTTGAAATGACTACAGCTTATGTGCAAACACAATAGGTAGTGATAAAACAATGCTCTGCTAAAAATGCTTTAATGCTCCACATTGCTGAGCTGCAGATCAGTTATCACTGGCTACGAGGATTTCACCCACTTCAGATCAAGCACGGTGCCGTTCAGTGCAACCTTCCCAGAACTAATTAAAGTCTGGCCAGAATTATTTGGTGTGTGTATAAGAGGGAGGTAGCATACCCCTCAGCTGTCCAGATTTTTGCCCCATATTCCTCCTAAAAAGGATTGAAGTTGCTAAATGAGATTTCAGTTTTAGATGTCATGTCATTTAGAAAAATGCATACTAACACAAATCCTGCTACTCTTGCAATTTTCTAAGTTTCTGAGAGCCATATTTATAGTCTGTCCCTATTTATTTTAGGCTTTGTCAAGATTTCTTGCACTAAGGTTGAGGTCTTGAGGGGTGTGGTATGTTTGTGAGAGAGAGAAAGTGAAATGCCCAAGCTAGAGTTAGCAGGTAGAATTTTCAAGTGCATTTTCAAGGAACTGAGTTTTAAGGGAAGCTAAGTTCACTGCTGCTCATGCCAAGTCTGTTTACTATGTGCAACTGTTTTGTTTAGCAATTGGTATCTCTATTGTGGTATAAAGCTTTAAAACTATGTTAGTAGCACCACAAGTAGAATACTTGCATCTTAATGTAAAGGCTTGAGGTTCTATTCCTACAGCATATACATTTGTATGCTGCAGTCCTCAGGATGTCCTCCTTTGGATGAGATGCCTAATAACTATGAACCTGTTTTTCAGCTTGTCATCCATTTTCTATTGCAACATACCAGCTTACCATTTTTTTAATTTAACATAGGCAATTTATTCTTTGACGGCAGCAGGCACTGAATTTGTAGATGAAACACTGAAATATACAGTTTTCTAGCAACATCTTCATTAGTTTCAGATATCTTTAATGTGGAATTATTCAGATTACTTTTACTTCGGCAGAGACACTCAAACAAGTGTTGCTGTGTAATACAAGATATAGAATTCAATTATATATTATAATTAATACAATCAGGTAAATCAAATAACTTTTGCATGACCCTAACGGTGTGCAAGGAACCTATTGCTTGAAAACGGTTCAAAGGTAAATAACCTGCCACTGGCCAGATGCATTTTCTTTGAATGTGGGTTTCAATGCTGTTTCATTGACAGTTTCAAAAGTAGAGAAACTCTAATGCCAAGTCTGTTTTCATTGTAAGACTATTGCTTTGTTTAGGTTTAGTAAATGTCTCGGTGTTTGGGCTATAATGTTTGAAATAAAAGTTGTAAATTAAATCCAACTGCCTGTAATCATTGTAGAACTAAAGCATAAAACAGTATGCACACAGATTTGAACAGTGTCTACAGTAAATGGGGAGAAATAGCCAAGTAATGGGACACTGGAATGGCGGTGTGGGCGGGGCTTGGGTGGGTGGACTTGGGCGGGGCTGTGTTGGAAGGGGGCGGGGTGAGCTATGTGGGTGGGGCTCTGGGTTTGCACCCCCCTGCAAAAAATCCTGCGGGCTCCCTTGATGTGGAACTATGTTTTTTGCGGAAAAGCAACAGGAAATCATTGGCTGGACTCAACTAAGTTTCGCTTTACAAAGAACAACAGAATAATTATTTTGGGGCTAATGACTATGTTTTCTTAGATTAAGTCTGATACCAGAAGAAGCAAGAAATATAAATCTGCTTTTCTGATATGTAACTAAGGCATGCTGGAATTTAAAATGTAAAATCAACAGGAAAAGATAACTTTGCTTTGCAAATAACAGATAGTGAGAAAATAATCAAAATTGTTGTCATTTACTGTCATTTGTGAAACTTCGAACTTATGAAATGTAGACAGTGACTTTATTACCTACACTGCGTTCAAGTATTCACAAGAGAAATGTATTTAATTGTTTTATTAACAACCATAAATGTTAATATTTGCAATTTAGACATGCTTATGATGATATGAGAATATGAACCCATCCTCAAAGTAGCTTTAATATAATGCTACTTCATGGTATATATTGATAGTTGTATTGTATTAATGTAACATTATTAGACTATTATATTCTTATTATTATGTCGTATGCATATTGTGCATTAAAATGCAAGGTTAAATGCTTTAAAACCAAATACAATGAACTAAAGTAATAGCAGTCTTGTATTGTAGGAATAAACAAAAATTTTCTTAAAGACAGCTTTAATTGTTTGCAGAAACAAAGAATGAGCAACCGGCTTTCTAACAAATTTAATTGTAGGAATAATACACAGATTTCATTTAATGGAGCAAATCAAATGTGAGTCAGAACTGAACATGCCACAATGAGATATAATGTATCATTTTTGAAACTATACTGATTCAAATTCTTAAAATAGAGAAACAATACACATATTTTGTTGTATTTGAAACATAATGGATTATATAGCATAAACGTGTATGAAACAGAGTACAGTACAGGAAATGAGTCTATTCACCAGATACACACACACACACACACACACACACACACACACACACACACACACACACACACACACACACACACACACACACACACACAAACACAAATAGCAATAGAACTACAGTACTCCATGGACTTGGATTTTTTAGACAAACTTGTGAATTAATTCATTGACACTTTTTGCATTCTCATAGCTGATTTTACATAAAGGGCAACCAAGCACCAGGTGAAGGTGACCAGAAGACACACTCAGCATGATCACAATGGTCAGAGAAATGGTGCAGCCAGCATGATATACAAATGAAAGTATAGTGACACATGGACATGAGTAGTATTATTAAAATGAGACAGTGGTGAATGCAGCTAAAGATAAATGATATGGCAGCATGCTTGAGAAATGTTTATTTTTTAATGTGAACAGACACTATTGCTAGAGTTGAGGAGTGCAGTAAAATACAGGAGTTATAATAGAGAGAACCTAAAGACATGTATTGGGTGACCTCCTCATTAGGAAACACATAAATGCACACAACGCTTTTCTTGGTATCAGTAGATGTGGAGGTGTGTACTGTCACCTTCAGTGCTGACAAGGCATCTATCTGCACCTGATGTACCATTCCCTCATTATACAGAAATAGTAACTTGTCTAACACGTGAACTTCTGACCAAAGATTAACTGCATACTTTTGATTTGTTGCTGTTAAACCCAAAACAAAATTGTCAGAGACTTTGCAGGTAGTAGACAAGAACTTGGGCTTAAAAAGTTACAGCAAGGGAGAAACATTCATCTAAAGAAAGTTCTGGATTTAACATCTGAGGAGGTGGCTAATGAGAAGCCTGTGGAGTAGCTGGCTGCGGGGGATGACCATGAGAGAATGAGGGGGGCACAGTATGCCATGCCATTTGTTAAGGAACAGCATGTGCATCCTAATTATAGATCAGTTTAATCACAAAATGCAGTAGTACAACAGTACAAACTTTGCATGCAGTTTTACACTCAGGATGTGCTATGCTGTATATAGACTAGCCACACAGTGCATGAGACAAAGAATACTCAGATGACAGATTACTGGGAACAGGCTACAGCCATCATATGCCCAGGTAGGGAGGGCCACAGTGATAAGTATCAACAATGGTCAGTGCTCATTTGGGGGAGGACGTGGATGTTAATGTTGTGTGCAAGTGAGTGAGGCATGACCCTGAATGTGACCAGCTAGGAAAATTGGCCAGTGAAGGAGTTGCATCTTCAATGTCTTTATACTAAGTTGTAGATGGTGATGCTGTGTGTGTGTGTGTGTGTGTGTGTGTGTGTGTGTGTGTGTGTGTGTGTGTGTGTGTGTGTGTGTGTGCTGGGTTCTGACAAACAGGTCTAGAGAATCTACAAGAGCTATACACACTGATCATTCATATCTGTCTCCATGAGGGCTCCCTCTCCTGCGAAGGCCACATGTACAATCCACAGTACAGACAAAGGATGGAGAGTAACATGACCTTATACACTGAGATGTGCTAAGGAATACTCTCAGTATGAACATGTTGTCCTTGTCTATATCCACAACACCAAACATTGCCCTCAAAACTGGATGGTGGTGGTGAAGTGGTAACATTAAAGATCTGAGACAGTTGCTGTTCTTTCTGTGGCCAGCTTCCTCAATACAGACAAATAAAAAACATAGGTGCTACAGCCACAGAAACAGCATTGGCCATGGTGGATGGATGCGTAGGGACACCTGCAGTGCCTGTGCCTATAATGGTGTACATCTGGCCCATGTACTCCAGCAGGTTACCACACAGTCCAGCAGGTTACCACACAGACCATGTACTATTGTGGCCAGCTAAGTAATTGCTGTATTAGTTACTGCCTGCCCCTATATAACTGTTCAGCATAAACATGAGTAGTTGCCATAGACACGCTTAGCTCTGTCAGGGGGGTGGTCTCAATGACATGCTCAACCACTAGTATGCTGAGACATAATGCAGCAGGTGGAAATCAAAGGTGACTATGCCACTAGACATGAGGCTTCCTGTGCCCTCCTGTTAGGTTCATCCTGTCCTTGAGTGGCATCTTGGATCTCAGTGATGGGTTGCATAGGCACAGAAGCTATGTTTGTGGAATAGGTTGAGGATGTGGCCATCACAACACCTGAATCTAAAGCTGACACTGTGACCACTGACTGTATTTGGATTTCACTAACATCACCATCATTGGGTCCAGAAAGTTCCCCAAACTCAGGCAGGCCAATATCCACAGTAGACGAACTAGATAATGCAGCACCTGTGAAAAATTTAAGCATTACCAAATCAAAGACTGAACCTCAGTGAAACTACTCTTATAAAATAGAGTGATGTGAAAACAATATGGGTAACATACCTTGACCAGACTGCCTTGTTACCTTTCTGCCCAGTGCTTGAGTAACAGCAAAGAATTAATGTTTGTTGCTGGTATGACTCTGAATGAGATGAGTACTTTAAATTATTTCACATGTTCAGGCATACTGACCTGGGGCATTACCAACAGTTATTTGAGGTGCCACTTGTATTTCATTGACCAAGTCTAGAACTCTACCCTGGATTCCTGAACTGCCTTGACTCCCAGAGAGAGAGATGCTTGAGACTTCAATGCCTCTTTCAATATTGACCCTGTCAGCACCCCCACCTGATGCCCTCTGCTCCTGAGGAAGGTGGGTTATCTTAATGCATCCCTGAATAATCTTGTCAGTTATCCTTTATGCACCTGATCATAGATTTGATTTTTACCACTGACAGCAGCGGTGTCTTCAATGCAGTCCTGTGAGACATGCACATGGCTGACTCACTCAGATCTGTCATGGTGAAGTATGTGCTGACAATGCTCACTTAGGGCCTGCAGCAAGATTTCATGCTCTGCCTGGGAGAATTTACTCTTTCAATGATGGTAACATTCAGGCATAACAACCTGGAATTGCAAATACATTTTTGTTTAAGCCAATGGTAGGTCATACATGCTATACACCTACCCAGCAGCACATAAAATTGCCCATTGTTGGCAGTACCCTGCTACAGTGTAAAAATGATGTACAGCTGTCATCCATGTGGCTATGGTATTTGTGATGTGCCTGTGTGCATTGCACTGACAAAGGGAGTAGAGGAATTACATTACCCTGAGGATGAAACTTTGGAATCATACAGCTGCTTTTATCAAAACTCATATCTTCTGTATGTCTATGAGCCACAAATTCAGTCATACTGCTTCTTTGTCAGCTGTGGATGATTACAGGTGTGGTGAAATGCATCTTGTTACTTTATAAAACTAGAATTGCAACAGGCCTAGCAGGGAGTTTAATTGCCAATGTTTGTCAGCTGCCCTGCCAGTGGTATACATTGTGCTTCTGTGCCTGGTTCTACAGCACACTCAACTACCCCTGAAACTAGTGTGTGTGTGTGTGTGTGTGTGTGTGAGAGACTGCCTGTCTATGTGTATGTCCCATAGGTAAGTTTGAGCCTATGGCTAGACAGCTTCTGGATGTAAATGCAATCCATTTCTATTATCCATTTACATCCCTATATGGGAATGACTGGAGGCCTTCATCTTCCCCCTAACGAAAGAAAGAAAAAAAAATTAAAATCCAGAGGAAAAACACACTGGCACAGATGTAGGAAGAAGATGTCTCAAAGTGCTACAGAGGTTTTGAAACAAACCTCACCTAGAGTGATTACTGAACTGGGTAAGCAGGTATGCTTGCTGTAAAACTTAGTGGATCAATAGCACATGAGCAAACTTAATCAGTGTTACACTGGAACCCCAACAATTTCAAACTGCTAGTCAAAACAAACACACACACACACACACACACACACACACACACACACACACACACACACACACACACACACGAGCACACTACTTTTCAGGGTTCTATAGGAGGGGGGATACTGTTATAACTTGATATTACTTGTGAACCTCTGCTATCTCTGTAAAAAACAAAAAAAAAAAATCTTGCTTTTTTCCCACTTTTCTGAGAGTTAAAAAAGTTCAGTTACAGGCTTGCTGTTCCTGAACTGTTTGAAAGTTTCTGTGAGGCCATTTTTGCTTGGGCTGAAGGAGGGTCTCTGTGTTCATCAGTGGCAGTGACTAACATTGAGCAGCTTCCCTGCCCCCCGTAGAGGTGGTTACTGACTTGAAACTGTAGTTTTATTGGCCACTAGGGGTCATTTCCATAACTCCTTCATTTGTCCTCAGAGGAGTGGTTTAAGGCAGTAACTTGTAGTTTATTGGCCATTTTGGGTCATTTCCTGTCTTTTCCAGCCCCCTGCTATAAAGCACGCTTTAGCACGCATTAGCGCGATTTAGCGCGAAGTTGCCACTGTTGCACACTAGGGCAGCTCCGGTTAAGCAGGTTTAAACTATTCGGGCTACCTAAAGTCCACTCTTCAAATTTTCCCTTAAAACTACCTTCCTCGAACTATACTACTGATCTAATCAGCGTATCCTATAATTAAAAAGATCATCTCTACTTGACTCCAAGTAGACTATTCTCTATCTGTTAAACGTAGCACTTGCTCCTACAGTACTTATTACCTTGATACGGCACTCTTGTCATAGATAGTACCCCAAAAAGGCAACCCCCCATTTCTCAGTCACCCACGTCCGCCGGAATCTTTTTTAAAGTTTTTTGTCTATTCCTTCTAGCATGTCGAGGGATCAGTTGCTAGTGTCCTCTCCTGCTCAGCTGGTGAACCTGAATATTGCGGCAATGTTACAATTGCCTCATGTACACAGACAACCCTCTCCTCCTCCCACAAAACACAAATACATGCGAGAGATGCAACTATACGGCCAAACTGGAGGCTGAGCTCTCTCAACATAGGACTGGCAAGACCAGTCAGGAGGAGAAGGTTACCACACACACTATAGACCCAGTCTCACATAGTACCATTACAACCACAAATCATACACATAAACACACAAAGACATACTCGGAGGCTCTGATCAGAAATCTACCAAAACAGCAGAGGCCACCAAAGCAGACACCCAAACAACCACCACCTCAGAACACAACACCTGCAACACATAGACCTCACAGTCAGAGTGTCAAACAGTCACAGCCCTTAAGGCCAAACACAATGCCAGACACACTAGTCATTGGTGACTCCATAGTCAGACACACTGACGTCCCGCTCACCAGACTGAGTAAGGAGAAGGTCACAGTAAGCTGCCTGTCGGGCGCTAGAATCCACCACATAACGCAAGCACTCAGGTCTCTCAACAGCAGGTACAAATATGACTCAGTCATTGTCCACGCTGGTGTAAACGACCTGAGACGCACTCTCCTTGGACTACATTAAAAGAGACATTGAGGAGCTCTCTGATTATGTAGCCCAGGCAGGTATGACCCTGACCTTGAGCAGTATCCTACCTTCAAGAATGATGCCACAATACAGAGATAAGATGATCAGCTTTAACAATTGGCTTAAACACTGGTGTCATTCAAAGGGGATCCAGTGTCTGTCTGCCTGGGATGACATGCTGGACAAGCCACGCTGCTTCGCAAGGGATGGCTTGCACCTGTCACCCCTGGGATTCCGGATATTGGCAAAGGCTCTTGCCACCCCCATAGTGCCTTTTTTAGGCAAGGCTCAAATTCTAAACCTACCACCCTAGAACACAAAAAGGAAAAAACTAAGGGTAATGCTGCTCAATGCCAGAAGTCTAAATCTCAAAATGCACGCACTCGAGGCCCTTCTCAGTATGGAGAACATCGATGTCTGTGCTGTGACAGAAACCTGGTTCAAGGCTCCTGAGAGCACCCCAGCGCTATCAGGTTTTACCTCATATCATGCGTTCCGCCCCAAAATCCGGACAATACCAAGAAAGGAGGGGGTATCCATATTCATCAAGGACACCCACACCTCAAGACTGGTGGCAACGCACGATGCATCGGAGACCATCCAGGTGCAATTAACCATAGGCAAGACTGCTCTGCAAATTGTAGCATGTTACAGGCCACCTCACAAACTCAGGAACCTCACATGGCCTTCCTGAAAACACTAGAGGGGATAAATGTATCACCAAACACCATCATACTAGGTGACTTCAATTACCCTAATATAGACTGGGAACACTACTCAAGCCCAAACACCCTAGCCCAAAAGTTCCTGGAATTCATAAACTCAAATGCCATGGAACAACTAGTCACCATTCCCACTAGAGGAGATAACATACTTGATCTCATCATCACGAACATGGGAGCACAATGTTCAACACCGGAGGTGTACCCCTCACTGGTGAGATCAGACCACAAACTAATCTCACTGGAGGTCCTCATCCCACCCCCACCTGAAATAAAAAAGACCACAGTAAAGAACTTCTCAAAAGCCGACTTCACACTTCTAAAGACTAGTGTGGTCTCCTTTAAGGCCCCCGAGCCGGCGGAAAACAGTACTCAAGCCGCTGAATCACTTACAAATGCCTTCTACCAGCACCTGCAGGACTGCATGGATAAGGCAATCCCAAGCAAAACGAAAACTCTTTGTACCAAAGGCAAGCGTCCAGTCTGGTGGACCCCAGCCATAAACAAACTCTACAACAAAAGGAGGAAGCTACTACAAGATAGAGCAAAATCCTTAAAAGGTAAGACACCCTTGATCACTATAAGTAAAAACTAAGAGCTCTCATAAAATCATCCAAAGCAAATTTCGAGAGAAAAATAGCTAAAGACTCAAAAGACAATCATAAGGCCTTCTTTAGCTATGTTAGAAACCTGGGAGGAAACTACCAGATATGCTCAGAGCTAGTTCAAAATGATGTGAAGATTACTGATCCTACAGACATTGCCAACATACTGGCTGACAGGTTCAGTGCAAACTTCTCCCCCCCCCAAAAGGAGAGATATCTATACCAAACGATTGCAGCCCCCCAAACATCTCCAGCGCCCAAGTGAGAACTGCTCTCTCCAAAGCAAAAAACACATCATCCATGGGACCTGATGGTGTCCCCAGCTGTGTGCTCCATGAACTCAATGAGGAATTAAACCCACAGCTAGGACAGCTGTTTAATCAAAGTCTTACCTCTGGATACGCACTCCAGGGAGTGGCGCACTGCAACTGTGGTACCACTTCACAAAGGCGGTGCCTCCACCGACCCTGGAAATTACCGGCCCATTAGCTTTCAAGCCTTATCTGCAAAGCCATGGAGAGGATCATAATGGACCTCATAAATAAAGACATAGGGAATTTGCAGACTTTGGATCCAACCCAGTTTGGCTTTGTCAAAGGCAGATCATGCCTTTTAAACTTGGTTGACTTTTTCGAAACAGTCACCAAAGCCATTGATGAGGGAAAGGCAGTCCATACAGCCTACCTCGATCTGGCTAAGGCCTTCGATACAATACCCCACTCGGGTATCATTGAAAAACTCATCAGCTTAAATGTCAACCCATACATCACAAGATGGGTTGCAAACTGGCTGAGTGACAGAACCCACAGGGTCAGAGTTGCTGGCGCCATGTCAGACTCAAAGCCTGTCACAAGTGGTGTCCCACAGGGCTCAGTCCTGGGCCCACTCTTGTTTGGCATCTACTTTTCCAAGTACAAGCAAACACAGGAGGGTTATGGCTGACAAAGTTTGCAGATGACTGCAAACTGGGCGCCATAGTAGAAAACACATCTGACACAGATATCCTTCAGAAGGGTCTCACAGAAATGGATAACTGGTGCCAGAGCCACGGCCTAAAGTTAAATGCCAAAAATGCATAGTCATACCCTTCGGGAAAAACAAGGTTACCCCTAGCTACCAAATAGGTGGCAATCCACTGAGCACAGAAGAAGTTATCAGGGACCTGGGGACCCAGGTTGATAGTAGTCTGTCATTCGACACCCATGTAGCTAAAGTAGTTAGGAAGACCTTCTACATTGCCCACCTTATCATGAAGGGATTCTCATCTAGATCAAGGGAGGTCATAGTCTCCCTTTACTCATCACTCATCAGACCAATAATTGAGTACAATGCCCCATTCGGAATGTATCTGACCCGACACTTGCAGCAGCTGGAGAGGCCACAAAGTTCCTCACCAAAAGGATAAAGGGTCTCAAAAATCTGTCCTATGCTGCCCGACTGAAAGAACTCCAGCTCTATTCAGTCGCCACCGCTTACTCAGAGGTGATTTTTGCCTAACATACAAGTACATGTCAAACACAGATTTAATGAATATGCTTCATCTCAACAAATCTAGATCCATCAGAGCCACAAGGGCGGGAGACTTAAACCTTGACACGGCTATTAATAGGATGTGCTGGAGGGATAGATTCATCACCCAAAGACTCCCTATGCTGTGGAACAAAATCCCGGTACATGTGAGGCAGAGCACCTCACTGGCCTTGTTCAAGAGAAATCTTGACCAATGGATGGGAGATCGCAGATATACCCCAGGGATTACCTCAGTGTCACTGCTCGACAGAGGCACAGCAAAATAATGGGTATAGTTCCCCATACTAAAGGGGTGGCGTAAGCCACAAAACGATGGGCTAGGCTTGTAAATGCCCTCGGGCAGATAGCCTAGTATGAACCTATGAACCTATGAACCTATATGTATTGGCATACCACTTATCAACTCATGTTATGGAGGAATGTGGGAAACAATGTGCACTCAGTACACAACTCTGACCTGTATACTGGGTCCCCAACCCATACAATAGTATTACCCTTACAGCTAATGTGTCAGTTTTCTCAGTATACACAAGCATGTTGTACTTATAAGATTAAAACAGTATGTCACCCACTTGACAGATGTAAGCCATCTGCCACCCTTTGCACAGTGTATAGTTCCTCAAACTTGTGCCCCTTCTCATCTCAAAGCTGAGGACTAAAATAGCCTTCCCAATGCAGAAGGCAAAAAAGCTCTTCTGTACTCCTGTAACTGTAGAAGGCTACTTGTAACAACTGTAGTTGCTTGTTACAGTTACTATACCGCATACTAATACATTAACCACAAGCTTGGTATGGCTATTCATTTATGAAGCTTCAATACCCTTACATTTTCATAAATTAATACTGATACTGTACTTGTACACCATTGGCATGTGTAATCATGCCCAAGCAGTTTGTAGTCAGGGCACAAATCTCCTTCCTCCAGTCCTAGCTATGGCTCTGCCCTCACTTAAAGGGCACAATAATTAGTGCAACGTATGTAAGGTACATAACATCAAACGTACCAGCTCTCAAGACATGCAAAGCAACTCTGACTGAGCACATCCTGTATCAGCTCTATATCTGTTTTTTTCCTACAGAGTGTAAAGGAAAGCAATCTTAACTGTTTATTAGGAAAATAGGCTTTTTACATCACATTCACTTTTCCTGCCATGGAATTAATCCCTACCTCTGTTTACATTTCCTCACACAGTTTTGCCCCATTTTTGTCATATACACATCTTAATCTAACATACTTTATCAGCAGAGTTTCATGTAGTTCCTCAAACAAAACAAATATAAAGCATATGTACTGCAGGAAAAGTGAAACTATTACAATTTCTCATTCCATTGCCTTTCTTTACGCTTGTGTAGGTTATAGACTGTCAGCTTTCCCTCAGAGATATGACCTCTGCTGGTTGCTGTCATAAAAACATGTATAGGAAAATGAGCATAGCAATGGCTGCAGCTGATTTTGACTCCCAATTAAAAGGCTCTTATTGTGGTTATTATGCTGTTATGCGGAGAAAGTCTACTTATTGTGGACAATTGTTAGTCTCCCGCCAGTACTGAGCAATGTAGCTGAGCTTCTTTATCATTTCCTTTGGCTGTAAGCTTAGAAAAAACATGATTGCCAGAAGTTATTTAAAAAAATAAATAAATTCCTGAAATGCACTGTTATCACATCCCCCGTTTCATCTTTGCTGTACTACAAGATTTGGTCAGCTTCATGCAATTACACAAGTACCTGCAAAGCACACTGAGCATGCATTGACAGATCAATAATCCAGGCTGGGACATGGGAAAACGTACTGTAGGCACTAGGAGCAAAACTGGTGATGTAGGGTCACTATGATGCAGATATGCTCTTAATATGCCATTGTTCAAATGCTAAAACCATCTTGCCACACCATGCATTTTCATACAATGCAATGCAATGCTGGCACTGTCACAAGTCACAGTACTGAGTTGCCTGAAGATATACATCAGGTGCTAACAGCACCAATGTGCATGAACATGAGAGGGCTAGCATGTTTCCCACATTGTGACCTACTAAATGGCCATGACTTCTGAAAGCAGTGAGTGTGGCAAGGCTCCCAGGGAGATGAGTGCTGCTATTGACATCAGCTGCTCTGGAGATACCACTAAAGTGACTGAGCAAATGTGAAGATGTCAGACAGAGACAAAGAGCTCCAGGGATGTATAGTAAGTATGCAGAGGTGGTCACTGACTTGTTATTTATCATATAATTAAATTAGCTCTTGCTGGACATTTAATTAAAGATTTGCAACTCCACCCCATTTTCCATTTTCTACATGAGGGTGGGCTACTGTCAGTTGTCACCAACTTTTTTAATTCAGTGCCACTCTCCTGCCTGCTTTGTCAGTCATGACTGTAAAAGGTCTTCTCTAACTCACTCCGTCCATCTCTTTGCTGGATTCTCTTATCTTATCTTGCATTTTTCCTGTCTATCCCAAATCTTCTTACCATATTTTCTTTTTCGTTCTTGCACATGTAAGAGAACCACTGTAATCTGTTCTCTTTGACCTTCTGTGCAACTGAAGCTACTCATTTCTTTGTGTGTCTCACAGTATGCATACTACCAGCAGTCTGAGGTACTTTCATCTCCTTCATCTTTAACTTCCACAACTGTTTTGACTTCATCACCCGGTTTCTGTACCACTGTTTTGTACAGCTTACTTTTCAGCTTCTTTGGTATTCTTCTGTCATGTGCTTCTCCTGACACTATGTGCCAAATGTCTACAGCCACTTTGATTCTAGTCTTGACATCCTCATTTAGACTTACTTTCTCTTCAACCAACCTTCCCAAATACTTGAAGCTGTTAACACATTCCACTATGTCCCTTGATGTTTTCTGAAATCTCTCCCTTACCACATTGCCCACACAATTTCTAGCCTATCATCTTCCTTGGTAGTAAGCAATAGATCATAAGACAAGTGGCTTTGCTGCATTGTCCTTCCATCCATCCTTCCTTCATACAGAGGATGACAGCATCATCCTTACTATCATGTCATCCATTTCCAAGCTGCATCATGTCAGTGAATCTATAGTGAGTGCAGCAATCTTTAGTTCATGCTTGGCAGGTTAGCTAGTTTTATGTTTGCTTCATAGAACTATCCAAGGTAAGTTAAGCTGGTCATCTGGACACAGGCCAATGGCTTATCAATTCAGGGTCAGGTCCTCTACCCAATCTAGTGACATTAGTCATTGTGACCAAATGTCAAGAGGCTAATGTAACACATAGTCTGTAATGTGCGATTTCCTAGAGGATATTGTGCACCACAGCTGAGGACAAAAACATTCAGTCTAAATAACTGCTCCCCCATAGGCTTCATATAGAGCCTGTGCTGCTGCCCACACCTCCTTCTTAGGTGAGTTTTAGATGGAAACACTCAGCTTATATTTGGGAGATGGGAAGAACCAGACAAAGACACAGGGAGAACATGCAAATTCCACACAGGCATTAACCAGAAATCATGATCGAACTTTGTATCTTGTGCATGAAAGACAAAGACCTTAACCATTATGCCAACTGTATCGTGTGTTTGTGTGTGTGTGTGTGTGTGTGTGTGTGTGTGTGTGTGTGTGTGTGTGTATCAAAATGTAGAAACGCATTTGTTTGAGTAATGACTTATTAGAAATAAAAGTCAAAAATAAAAACATTAATCAAAACAACAAAATTGGTAACACTGATAATTCGAAATTCGACATTATTGACATTGTCCAATGTGCCTTGCCTTTCCCTGACTTCCTACCTGTCTTTTACAAGGGGAAAGCACCCCTGAACCTCCCCAACCCCCCTGCTTATTATATATAAAATTTCTAAGATCACACTACAGTGAGTAAAAGGGTAAACTTCCTGATTCCCCATTGTAGTGCAATCTCCAATCAGAATGTCGACCTTGTATGAGTGAATGCACACTAGCATCCACTGTTGTGGCTCCAGACATGTACAGATTGAGGTTAAGGAAACCTGGAACCATGATTTCAAACATCCAAGTTTCAGGTAACTGCCGTACAACATTTTGATAGTAAACCATGTATGTATTTGTGTGTGTGTGTGTGTGTGTGTGTGTGTGTGTGTGTACGCACACACACACACATACGTTCACAGGTTCATAGGAGATTACTAGTCTAACAGCTTAAAAGCCCTTACAATCTTTGCCAATATAACCTGATTTTAACCAATATATGGCCCCTATGGGCAAAAGAATAATATGGGTTTGTGCCTGTGCATTACGCATCTCACAGACTGCACCTGTCCATAAAGGACATAGTCACTATCTACTGTGTGAGTTTAGGATTCCCCATCCATTGATCCAAACTGCATTTGAAGAGAGCCAGGGAAGGGGTCTGCTTAATGTGAATAGAAAGCCTGTTGTAAAGAATAGGCAATCTCTGTGACACATATCTGTCTCTCCAGAATGAGTCGCTGACTAAGATAAGATCCATAGATTGGGTGACCATCATACTGTTTGACTTGCAGGTCTGTAGCATCTCCAACAGGGCTAGATTTGTGAGTGCCTTGTAGGCCAAGCATAGGTTACCCCTTAATAGTTGGTAAGAGACAGAGTAAAGGGATAGGGCTTTTAGTCTATCTGCATAAGACATGTTGCTTGCACCCTGTATTTTCTTTTTGTGGAACCTCTGAAGTCCCACCAGCTGCAAGTGCCTAGTGAAGTACATGCCAAATGGCGCATTGTACTCAATTATTGGTCTAATGAGGGTTGAGTACAGCAGGACTATAATTTTATTGTATCTCGATGCTATAACTTTACTTATAAGTTGTACCACATAGAAGGGCTTACTCACCACTGTGGGCACATGGTGGTCAAATTCAGGCTACTATATATCTGTGAACATTCTTACCACTGGGTTTCCTATTAGGGATGTGGTATTGATGTTAGAATGTGCAAGGGTATTTCATTTCTCAAAAGATATGATAATGCATTTTTTTTATTCAGTTTTAGGCCATGGCTCTGTCAACAATCATTTGCCTGATCTAGACCCACCTAAAAGATATCTTTATTGTTAGTGACTTCATTGATTGCCACCAGCTCAGAGTCTCAGCAAACTTTGTCATCCAGAGGCCTTCCACATTAGCCTTCTCTTCAGAGAAGTATATCCCTGTGGCACACCACTTTTATCTGGCCTCTAGCTGGATCTGGATTCACCTACTTTAATCATGTTTCCAGTCCATGAGCCAAGCCAGTTGTCTATCCAGCTGGTGCCTTATTTATGTCTATTTTGTGAGTTATTCAAAATGCCTGAGTGGGGAATTCTGTCAAATGCCTTGTCCTTCATTCATGGCCTTAGTGACTTTATTAAAGAAATTCACCAGGTTCAGTATGCATGACCTGCCAATGACAAAGCCACATTTGGTCAGGTCCAGTGTTTGCAGGTTTACTATGTCATTATTTATCAAATCCATTATTATTCTTTCCATGGCGTTACACATAAGACTAGTCAACCTTATGGGTCTGGAATTTCCCAGGTCACTAGATGATCCTCCTTTATGCAGAGGGATGACTGTTTCTGTCCTACATTCTACTGGGACAAAGCCAGTCCACAGGCTGTGGTTAGAGATCATAATGGGTCTGATAAGTCCTAATTTAAGCTGTTTAGCAGTCAACCTTGTATATTGTTAGACCCCATGGAAGCCATGTTTTTAGCTTTAGAGAATGCAGTGGCAATCTGTTCTTTCATGATAATTGGAAGTATTGGCAGATTATATCCCCAAGGTCTAAAACCTTCATCTAATTTATCTAGTTCATATTCAAGTCCATTTGTATACTACATAGTCTTCTTGGATATATATACAGGGAGTTGAGTATTTGGGTAGACTCCTCGTAACATACTTGGGTGACCCTGCCTTTCATACACTAATTCATTTTTACTGAAAGGCTTAAACATTTTTCTTCTAATTGTAGAGCCCACCTGTTAGAAGTCAAACACATAATAAACTTCTGCAACTGGTCTGTTTGTCCACCATCCATATCATCCAGCAATCATCAAGGAATCTTTTCCACATTTCTATGTGATCACTATATAGTCACTTCCAAGTCATGAATGAATTGCTGCAAAAAAAAAAAAAAAAAAAAAAAAAAAAAAAAAAAACATAAATAAGTGCATAAAGGTGCACCCATTGCAGTCTCCTGTAACTGTAAATACCAAAGTGCCTGCACAATAGAAGGCATTTATATTTAAGACCAAATCTAATAACTGTAAAATACATATTTCCTTTCATCATATATGCTTCCTTTCTCTAACCAAAATAATACTGCCTCAGTCCACACACACAATGTGGGATGCTAGTATACAGGTACCAAATGTGTGTGTGTGTGTGTGTGTGTGTGTGTGTGTGTGTGTGTGTGTCTGTATATATATATATATATATATATATATATATATATATATATATATATATATATATATCATATCATATCATATTTATAATTATTTATTTGTATGATACTTTAGTTATAATGCAGGAGTTTATAGATTTGTTAGACAGACATGATTTGTATCTCGTTTCAGAAGTTGTATAGGTATAAACAGAGTTTGGGTGTCTAGCACCATCTGGCACAAACATGAGATAAGACTTTATAATTAACTTGACCATAAATACAAGGTATAGTCATGCTTTAAGAATATGATAATAGAGAGGACATATAATGTAGAGTCTACTAAAGCTAGCAGGATTTGTCAACCATTACAGGCCAGAAGCAATATAATAGCAAAACAGGTAAAATTAACAGAAAAAAAGTAAGTCATGATCGACATTCCAAAAGTTGCTTACTATACAAGTGGAGCAGTGGATATGAAAGCAAAAGGTATAGTTATCTAAGGCTGAATGAACATTGCTTACCTTTGCAATGCTGCTCAAGGTTATTTTGCTGAATTATGTACAGTATATAGCTTTTTCCTTTAATGCAAAAGCCTAATCCAGAATAATCTGTTTACACAAACTGTATGAGACATGTTTTCAATTCCACTGGGGATATATATATATATATATATATATATATATATATATATATATATATATATATATCTATGTATATAATAATTTAAGCCTATAGAAAAACATAATCCTTTTCCCCCTTAGTAGGGTGGAATCATTTTACCAGTGAAGTGACACTGCTGTCCTCTACAAGATGCATGAGATGTATGCTGAAAAGCAAAGCACAGCTGTAAAAGCTGCCTGACATCATGGGCGGTATTCATAGTCTGGCAGTTCAGAGCTATGTATGAGGAGGGCCAGTACACACATATGCAAATAAGCTAAGTGCAGGTTATTAGCAATGAATAAGGAAAACCAAAAGTGGTTTGAAAAACAAGCTTACTTATGGCAAAAGCATAAAGTGCCAAACGTCAAGTGTTAAGCGCATACAAAGTACTACATGAATGCCATAGGCTTCATATTACTTTGTATGTATCCATATATATTCAGAAATTGCCTTTGGATGTGGCTATGTGCAGTCACACTTAAAACACTTAAGGCAAGTGGCAGACTATGCAGTTGTTACTCAATACTTAAAAAGATAAAAGGGATTAATATATTTAATATGGGCTATCCTTATGTGGACACCTAATAATTTCTTTAAAGAATAGAACGAAGAAGATAGGAAAGATTGAAAATGGGGAGACAAAACAAAGAGTGTAACACAGAAGGTGAACATCAGCATGATTGTATTGGAAGAGGTGGTAGAGAGGGGGCACAATATTTTGGTGGGAGATAAAACCCCCTATTTTTTCATATAATTGGGTAGTTTGGGTGGGAAATAGTTATGAAAGTGTAGGTGAAAGGATAAGGGAAGAAGGGCTATAAAAGCACCTGCAGGAGTCACAGCTCCCAGAACCTCAAATGTTTCCACAGCCAGATAGGGAGGCCATGGAGGATCCCAATATTTAGGGTGTAAGGACCTGTGATGGTGAGATGGCTGTCACCAGCTGGGACAACATGTCTTGAACATGATGAATCAAAGTGTCAGTGGGCCAAATCCATCTAACTGCCTCTTCCAGCACATCCTGAATGAAGTCCTGAAGATCCTGTTCACCAGCCTGACACAATGAGGATGTCCCTGGATGGGCAAAGGGTTAATGCTACCTAATCTGGGAAGAACCACCTTGGTTGGTCAAAGGGATTTTGAATCTGTAAATAAATGAACATAAATAGGAGAGAAATAAAAATAATAAAGGACAAAGGAATGAAAATTAAAATAACAAAGAACAGAGAAAAAAGGGGGGAGAGGAAGAAGAGAAAATCCACACAATAAATTCACACATCATTTTACACAGCATTCAATGTCTTACTTAAAACATTTTAATTTGTAAGTCTTTCTTAAATTATAATAGAATATATGGAAAGTGCTGATGCAGACATTTATTTGAAACTATATGGGAGGTGCTTATGCAGGCTTTGGGATGAAATGTTTATGAAAAGTGTTAAAGATTACTTGGCAGGAAAATGTTTGCTATCAAGTAATGGTGGGGTTTACATGTTACTGTCTACTACACAAACATAATGACCATGTCTGTATGTACTTGATATGCATTTGTTCGCAATACTGCACTAAAACACCATTTATAAATACCTACATCTTATAAAATCAGTTAAAGACAGAATACTTCACTATTATACTGAAATATCTCTCACTCTTACTTGCAGTAATGTAATGAATGCACTCTAGTGCTTTAGCTACAATTTTGAATGAATTATTATTAATTATTTCCATGCACTCACACACACACACACACACACACACACTCACAATATATATGTGTGTATATATATATATATATATATATATATATATATATATATATAAATATATATATTTTTTTATAGATTTATATATATATATATATATATATGTATATATATATATATGTATATATACATATATATATAAATGAAATCATTTAAACAGAATATTATTTACTGCATTATTTAGGCTTACCATCAGACTCAACTAATTGCTTTATGAACCTCTCATAGTGTCACCTACTGTAGGATGTCTGCTCTTTAGTTATAAAGAAAATATTTGTTTACCTGTATTTCTCTTTTTCCCTTAACATGAATTATGTGAATATTTTTAATCCATTCCATTCAATGCAGTATTGGCTTGCCATGCATTTGTTTAAATATGTATCAGCTATCTGAGTTCTCAGACTTTACTAATCTTCCCTTCACTATAACTTTACACAAATACAGTTTAGGGTGTCTTTTTATTTTTATTTAAATATTATGCTTTGCATGAAACAGACTCTTAATTTTGTTCAGCCATAATGTGCAGACACACAAAATAATGTAACAAGTCACAGAAGCTTCCATTTCTTAAGCTGTTCAAAAGTGTGTGCTTGATAGCTGTCTTCCTTAATTTTAAGCATATAAGGGGTCATTTTAAAAATATGTGCAGAAGTAACAGCGAGTTAATAATATTGGTCATTTGTCACTAAAATACATGCTGGACATTCACTTGAGAGTGCAAACACCCTTCACCCCATTCCACAAACCTCCACTGTGAATAGGGTGTGAAGCTTGACTGACTTCAGCTATCTTGTATGTGCAGTTATAATTCTAAAAAAAAAGAAATGACTTTCCTACAAAACTACTATGCTAATAAATATTTCCTGGCTACAGAAGTTGTCTGCATGTAATTTAAATAACTACCTAACTTAATGCAATGCTAAATGGAATCGTGAAAATGCAAAGATTTTCTTTCTTTCTGTATAACTGCATGAACAAGTATAATAACTGTACTCTTGTAGATATACATCTGTGATTTTCAGACATATATATGATTATTGCTGCACCACACAATAAAAGAACCAAAATACGAATAAAACCACCAGCTAGTATTCCAACACCAAGGATTTAATAAAACAAACGGTCTAATGTCTCGACTCTTGCAAGCCTTCAAGGAGTATATTATTTACAAATCACAACCTGCCTAAATACATATACCAATCAAACAATTAAACAATATAATCTAATGACATCACAACTTAATTAATTCATAAAACTAAATAAAACATTTCCAGTTAACTTCATCGTTCATGCCATTGGGTGACATAGTGTTACATTTTAGAATATAAATTGATTCTTTCACCAATAGTTTATTCTTGATAATTTTCATCATTATACAGTGTAATTTGTTCTAAAACAGTACCTTTAAGACCATCACTATTGCCTGCATTCTTTATATTAAAATGGTTAGCTATAGCACTTTCCCTTTTATTTCTGGCTGTATCTCTAACATGTTCTAATAATCTTGTTTTAAAAGAACTTTTGGTTTCACCTATATAATATTTTTTTACATTTACATCATATATATATGATTATTATCTTATTCAAGCATATCTTAAATTTGAATTTATAAAATTATGTTATCACATTGGGCAGGATTCACGAAGGCTTGCACGGAGTGTAAGAGACGTGTAAGACTCCATGCAAGCCTCACGATCCAGGAACAGCCCGAAACTCCATGTAAGAGACCAGCTAAAACGTCTCTTACACGGATTGGGCGTGGATATGCTAAATACCTCACTTGCAGCCGAAAGGCATGCAAATGAGGTAGAGTAGCGATCCACGAAGCAGAAAGCAGCCCATGTAAGAGCCGTTTTAGCTGCAGAAATGTACTCAGTTGACAACTGAGTACGTTTCTGCAAAAATCACAATGGAGCCATGTCAGCTCCAAATAAAGGGTGCATATGCGTCAGGCAGCATGCCAATGGCCAAATATGTGGCCATTGGCAAGGTACCCCGATGCAAATATGAAAAATAAATTATTTTTTTTCGGTGATCGCCGATGTTTAAACACAGCACAGCCCCGTGCAAACGGGTTGCGCTGCATAACACAAAAATGAAGGTTCTAAACCCACAAATGTGGGTTTTATGCAATACATGGATTTACAATACAGGGACCAGCAGACCAAAAACAACATGGCCACCGTTTAGTGGTTGCTAAGGGGGGAAGCTGAGTCTAAGAGATGTAACTAAGCATTAGTAGGTAATCTGATGTAAATGAGTGTTAGGATACTGAATTCCACTGTCACACAGCAAATGAGCACATTCTGAGTAGTGTAAGAGATACATAAGGGGGAAGAATAGAGTAGGAGATAGGTGACATCACAGGGGGGAATGGTAGAAAGAAATGCAGTTCATTGGAGGTCAGTGTTACATGACAGATGTCAGACACATATCATGGAAAGAGGAGTGCCACAAGATAAGCATGGGAAAGTCAAGAAATGGAAGGTGTACACTGTTGCTTACACCAAAGTTTCTTGTTGGGCGTGCATGCGCACGTGTGCACGCCATGAGGCATGGGTAGGGCAGTGTGTGCGCGTGTAAGACAGACTGAGCATGTGGGAGCCTGTTGGCAGACTTGTAAGACTGTTTGCACTGGTGTGCGCGTGTTTTAACTCTAAGCAGATTTTGAACCGTTTAAGCCTGTGTGCGCGTGTGTAAGCCACTGTGAGCGTGTTTCTGCTGGTATGCGCATTGCTCCCCCCTGAGGAAACAGAAAGGTAAAAGGAAGCAACAGAATTAGTAGGAAGCTAGCAGGGAATACTGCTGAAGCTAGCAGGTGAAAACAATTAGAAGCAGCCAATTACACAGGCAGAATAGTAGCTCAGCCGAGCACGTAAAACTCTGCAAACAGCAGTGCAGGATGTTTCTGTCAAGAGACACTGCAAGACAGGAGTAAGCTATTAGAAGTGAAAACTGAAAAAGCTGAACTCAGAGCAGAAATGCTAGGGGCTGCCATAGCTGTCATAAGGAGACATAGGCGACTTGCTGAGGGTGGTGACAATGCAGATGGTGCCAGACAACCCACAGTGAGGAGACGGAGAAGAGTGTACAGGCCCAGGGTCACCTAGCACGGGTTACATGAGCTGGAGATAGTAGAGCGCTATAGAGTGGACAGAGACCTCCTGCAGAAAATTGTTGAGCTGTGCAGGCCACGCCTCACACACAGAACCAACAGAGGGGAACTCATCCCAGTGGAAACCAAGGTATGTGTTGGCATAAGAATACTAGCAACAGGTACCTTCCAGAGACCAACTGGTGATATGATGGGGATATCACAGGCATCAGCCTCCAGGGTACTGCACCAGTTCCTGGATGCCATGTCAGCACATGTTGGTGATCATGTATATTTCCGCAATGCCCGTGAGGTATTTGCCAGCAACATGCATCTCTTCCAGCAAATATCGGAATACCCTGAGGTAGTGGGTGCAATAGACCACACGCACATATGCATCAAAGCACCAGCCGGTGAGTGGGGTAGGGCCTACATTAACCACAAGGGCTTCCCCTCCATCAACTGCCAGGTCATGTGTGATGCCCAGGGCATAATAATGAATGTGTGTGCTGGCTGCCCTGGGAGCTACCATGATTCCCATATCTGGCATTTGATGCAGCTGTACCAGACATTTGCCAATGGGGACATCCCACCCGGACACCTATTGGGGGATGCAGGTTATGCACTGGAGCCATGGCTGATGTCACCCATCAGAAATGCACACACACCTGAACAGGAACGCCATAATGAGGCACACGCACAAACACATAATGTAATAGAGCGTGTGTTTGGCCTGCTCAAGTCATGGTTCCAGTGTCTGAACACATCTGGTGGAGCCTTGCAGTACTCACCAACTACATGTACCCAAATTGTCATGGTATATGCTATGCTACATAATATGATCTTGCGAAAACAGCTGCAGCAGGACCAGCATAGGGCCGGGCCTAACAGCCCCCCACCATTGCCAAGGCCATCACAGGCTGAGCGTGACTCGGAGGAGGAACAACCTGAGCCTGCCCCAGTAGGCAGAAGGAGGCATGCCCAGTATGCCCTGGCCTTGGCAAAGAGGCAACGCATAGCACATGCACTGGCTCAGTAGGAACCCTGGGAATGATACCCCTCTCTGACTCACTCATTTAATAACATGGATGCCTAAAATGACATAACCTGCTCTCAAACATGTATAGGGAGAATAATATGTGCATCCGACAGAGGCAGCCCTGCAGCACCACCTGAGGCATGAATGCCATGTGTTAAGTAATGTAACACCATGTAGTATATGCACACTTGAAGACCCTGACTAACATCCTACCCTCACCAAGCATGATGCCACAATATGACAACTGGATGACCAATTGCAATAATTGGCTAAAGTATTGCAGTTAGTCAAAGGGGATCCAATGTGTGCCAGCCTGGGATGACATGCTGAGCATGACATTATGCTCCAGCTACTAGGGGTGGCGTGCACCTATCAGTCCAGGCCTCATGAATACTGGCACAGGCTTTCATTACCCACAGCGTGCCCTGAATAGGTAAGGCTCAAAACACAAACCCACCTCCATAGGTACCACAAGGGATAAGAACCTAGATGTAATGCTACCCAATGCCAGAAGTCTAAACACAAGATGCGTGCAGTGTAAACTCACCCAGTATGGAGAATGTTGATATCTGTCCTGTAACAGAAAACTGGGTCAAGGCTCACAACAGCACCCTAACCCTACCAGGTTACACCTCATACTGTGCTGTACAGCCTCAAAACATGGAACAAGCTACAAAAGGAGGGTGACTAGCAATAATTGTCAAGGATAACCACACCCCCATGTTGGTACCACAACAAGAAGCAGCATGGACTAGCCATGGTCAAGTAACAGTGGCTAAAACTGCTTCCCAGTGCATAGCCTGCTACAGACTATCGTCCCAACACCAGGAACTGCACCTGGCCTATGTTGGAATACATGAATATATGAATATATCAAGCCCCCCAAACCACATTATATTGGTTGACTGAAAATACACAGACATAGACTGAGAGCATTATACTAGCTCCAACACTGTAGGACAAAAGTTCCTAGAATCCAACAGTAATGCCACACAACACCAGCAGTCTCACTGAGTATGTACACCAGGCCGGTATGACACTGACCGTTTGCAGCATCCTACCCTCACCAAGAATGATGCCACAGTACAAACACAGAATGATCAGCTTTAACAAGTGGCACAATTACTGCTGTCATTCCAAGAGGATCTAATGTCTGTCTGCATGGGATGTCATGCCTGACAAGCCATGCTGCTGTTCCAGGGATGGCTTGCACCTGTTACCCCTGGGCGTCTGGATATTGGATAAGGCATTTGCCACCTCCATAGAGCCTTACATAGGCAAGGCTGAAAAGACTAACCCACCACCCTAGAAAACATAAGTGGTAAGAAACATAAGGGTAATGCTGACCAATGCCAGACGTGTAAACTGCAATATGCATGCTCCTGAGGCCCTCCCCAGTATGGAGAACATCGATGTCTGTGCAGTGACAGAAACCTGCTGCAAGCCTACTGACAGCACACCAGCACTACCAGGTTATACCTCATATCATGCGTTATGGCCCCAAAACCTGGACCAAAACATAAAAGGAGGGGGAGTATCCATATTTAGCACAGACACCCATACGTCCAGGTAAATGACAATGCACAAAGCATCGGAGACCACCCATGTGCACCTAACCGTAGGCAAAACTGCTGTACAGTCTGTAGCATGCTACAGACCACACTCTCACACACAGGAACCCCACCCAGATGTCCTGAAGACACTGGACAGTATGAATGTCCCACCAAATACCAAACAAGCTACTCACAAATTACCACATAGGTGATAAACCATTATATATGGAAGGAGTAATCAGGGACCTAGGGACACAAGTGGACAGTAACCTGTTATGTGACACTCACATTGCCAATGTGGCTAGGAAGACTGTCTATATTGGACACCGTATCATGAAAGGATTCACATCTACGTCAACAGAGGTCAGTGTGCCCCTGTACTGTTCTCTTATCAGACCCATAATCTAGTGCAATGCCTCATTTGGGATGTACCTTACCTGACACCTGCAGCAGTTAGAAAGACCTCAAAGGTACCTCACCAAGAGGATAAAGGGTCCCAAATATATGTCATATGCTGCTTGGCTGTAGACAACCCAGCTGAATGCAGGCACATACTGCCTACACAGAGGCATTGTATGTCTGTTGTACAAGGCCATGTCCAACACAGGAGTAATGGACATGCTCCACCCTAGAAAAATCAAAGCCATTGGAGCTGTGAGAGTGAGAGATGTCAACCTCAACACATAATGAAATAGGATGTGCTGGAGGGACAGATACATAACCCAGAGGCACCCCACACCCTGGAACAGAATCCCACTCCATGTTAGGCAGAGCCCCTCACTGACACTCTTCAACAGGAATCTTGCCAAGTGGATGGATGATCGTAGATGTATATTGGGGGTCTTCACTGTGTCACGTCCAGACAGAGGCACAGTAAAGTAAATCATAAATGGCCATAATATTCACATAGCAAGGGGTGGCGAAAGACACACACACTCTGGCTAGGCTTACAAATGCCCTAGGGTGGATATCCTAGTATGAACCTATGAACCTATGAAGATACAAATTGTACAGGACACTAAGGATAATCACAAGGCTTACTCAACTGATGGTAGGAACCATGTTGAGAATTCACAGGTATGCTCTGAATCACACAAATATTACAAACAATATACCAAACACACACACATATTGCCAACATACAACCTGACAGGGGCAGTGCAAACCCCTCCCCCCCAGAATGCAACATATCTCTCCCAGCAGACTGCTGGCCCCCTGACATTGCAGATGCTGAGGTAACAGCCAACATCTACAAAGCAAAACACACAGCAGCAATGGTATGAGATGGTGTCCTGGGCTGAGTCCAACATGGACTCCAAGAAGAATGGAATGCCAAATCACACTACTGCTCAATGTCAGCCTTACCAGAGGATATGTACCCAAAGAGCAGTGCACAACAACAGTGGTCCTTCTCAACAAAGGTGTTGCCTGAATGGATACTGCAAACTACCACCCCAGAATCCTGACAAGCTTGGTCTGCACAGCTATGGAAAGGATCAGCATGTACCGCAGACATAAAGATATTGGGGACCTACTGACAATGGACCCTACCCAGTGTGGCTTTCTTAAGTGCAGATCCTGCCCCTAAACATGTTTGACTCATTTGAAACAGTCATTAAGGTTATTGATGAGGGCAATGTGGTTCACACAGCGTAGCTGGACCTTGCAAATGCTTCCATACAATACCCTACGTGTTCATTATACATATGCTCACCAGCTTAAATATAAACCCCTATGTCAGTAGAGGGGTTGCAAACCAGACCAAGGACAGAACTGACATGGTCAGACATGCTGCAGCCATGCAGACTACAAACCAGATATAACTGGCATCCCACAAGGCTTTGTCCTGGGACCTCCCTCGTTTGGTATATATGTCCCATAGGTACAGGCCAACATGAAGGACTGTGTCTGAACATGTATGCAGAGGACTACAAACTGCCCACCATATCTGACCCTCCAGCTGACACAAGCATTCCACAAAAGGGCCACATAGAAACAGACAACTGGTGCCATAGCCATGTCAGCAAGCTAATGCAGAAAAGTGTATAGTCAACCCCCGTGGATATACAGTAAGTGCCCACCAGTTACCACATAGGTGTTAACCCATTACGTACCTAACATGTAATGAGAGACCTGGGGACACAAGGTGATAGATATCCTGCATTGGACAAACATGTGGCTGTAGTGTTCACAGAAACATACCATATACCCACCTAATCATGAAGGTTGTCAGATCTAGATAAGGGAAGGTCAATGTGGCTCTGCAGTTATCCTTCATCAGCGCTACAATTGACTACAATAACCCCTGTGGGATGTACCTCAGCAGACACCTCCATCAACTGTAAAGCCCCCTACAGTACCTCACCAGGAGTATCAAAGAGCTTGAACAGATGGCATGTGTTGCCTGATTAAATAAACTGCAGCTCCACACACTGCCATACTGCCCACCCAGAGGCAAGCTGTGCCTGATGTATAAAGCCATGTCCAAGCTGGAATCAATGAACATGCTGCACCTTGTACAATCTGAATGGCAGTGAGCTATGCAGATGAGGGACCTGAACCCCAGCACTGACATACATAGGACAAGCTGTACTGCATGATCCATAACACAGAAGCCACCCCCACTCATGAGTAAACTCCCAGTACAGGTTATCCATAGAGTCACTCATCAATTCTCCTCAAGAGGAATCGTGAGGAGTGGATGGGAGATGGTAGGTTTACCCTGGGTATCACTGTTATGTCACAGGTAGACAGAGGCACAGTATACTAACCATGACATGTCATGGCAAACTCCACTTACAATGTGTGTCGAAGGACAAACACACTCTCTGACTAGCATTGGAAATGGCCTAGGGCACATCGCTACTGTTTGCCAATGTGCACCTATGTTGTGGAATACACTACCAATGTTGGACAAGCCTGGTATTAGTAGTTCATATCTGAACATAATGCAACATGTAAAAATCCAAGTCCAAATGCAGGGCTGCTTTCAGTTGAGATAGGAACTCACTCTATACATAAAATAATCACAGTCCAAACACAAGCGTGATATTCCAATGGCAATAAAATGAAAGTAAAATGTTCCAACAAGTCAGTTCATAAAACAAACATAAAATTTATTTAAACGAGTAAGCGCTTTCGCCAAAGGCTTCTTCAGACTCTTAAAACAAGGACAAACACCATGAACAACCTTTTTAAAAACAACCAATACTCATCATTGGTTAAGTCACATCACATGTTCTATTCATTTAAAGGTACAAGGGCTGGTGTAATATTTACCATGCCAGTGAATCTATTGCACTTATAAAATCATAAAATATGCATCAAGATTTATAATTCAATACATTTCAAGGATATACATGGTATACAACAAAACCATATATGAAAGTATATTGTACTGAACTGTAAACAATGTTTCAGTACGATCATGCATGAGTTTAAACTCAGCGCTTTCAAAACATGTTCGTTTCATTGGGGTTGAAGAACAACGAATATGCAGTTATCACACAAGCTCAACTGTTAACAAATAACTGCCTTGAGTGAAATTTCAGTGCCATTAGAACATGCTCGTTTCATCCGGATTAAAACAACGTTAATGCAAAAATCGTGCTCTCTCAACACTTTACATATGAACTAGTTCAATAGTTAGAAATCTGTCTTAGATGAAGTTTCAATGTCCTTAGAACATGTTCGTTACATCAGACTTAAAACAACATAAATACAAAGATCGCACTTTTTCAATACTTTACATTACAACCTGAGTGTCGATTCTTTCACATATAAAATGTTCATAGCTTTTCAATTGCTTACATTAGAACATTCTCGTTTCATCAAGTTTAAAACAACGTTAATGCAGAGTTCGTGCTCTCTCAACACTTTACATAAAAACTAGCTCAATAGTTAGCAGATATCTGCCTTAGATGAAGTTACCATGTACTTAGAACATATGCTACATCAGACTTAAAAATAACATAAATACAAAGATCGCACTTTTCAATACTTTACATTACAACCTGGGTGTCGATTCTTTCACATATAAAAGTTCATAGCTTTTCAACTACTTACATTTAAAAGTCAAACTCATTGTGTACAATCAGCTTACTGCGCGTGTTAACCTAACTGTATGTAAGATGCAGAATGCGGTAAGACGCTACTATGCGTGCATACGTATTTGTTGATTCGTAAGGAATCATATAAACATTCAGTGGTTAATTCGCCGTAAACTTACGGCATTGGAATTGTTTAATCTGTAGGAAACAGATGTTGTAATAATATACAGCCTGCTAGAAGGTATATTACTGAATTTCATAGACATGTAAATACAAGTAAATATCAAGATATATAAAACTGAAACGTAAAATTCAAAAAGCAATAATAAATGAAGTTATAATTAAGTATAGACATTCGGACTGCAGCGCATAAAGTCTTAAGGTCTAAAACCTTAATCGAAGCAGTACTTTAATACAATCACAGTAAACCAAATTTCACTGTAACATATTGCGCTTTATGGACTAAGCAGCATCTACAACCAGAGTGTATACATTTAAAATTATTATTAAACAGTCTAGGGTTCTATTTGTTATTTTTAAAAAATTAAAAAGTTAAAAATATATATATGTATAAATATATATAAATAAAGCCCATACACAGTCTGTTGTAAAATCAAGTAGCATATTGTGAAATTAGTTTAGGTATTATTACCATAATATTTAAGTAATATTTCTCAATAACTTAACACCCAAATAATAAAAAAGGTTCCATAAGTGTACTGAAGAGAAATATATCACAAAGATACCTAGAGTACTGAAACATCTTAATATGTAACTATGCTCTTAGTCAAGGAATAATGAAACATAGTGTTTGCTGTATAGATGTGTTACCAATATCTAAGTAGAATATAGGCTTGCTAGTATGAATTATAGGTCTGGTATATTCACTAGTAAGTTCTCAAACCTATTTAAAGCCACATATAGTCAGTGGGGACTCATATCATCTCCGTAACCTCCTACTTTTTAAAAATGGCTTTAAATGTACTTTGTCATTTAGGCCAGGTGGTCTATCAGATCTCATCCTAATAATCCATCTTGTTTCTTGTTCTAATGTTCTATTTATTAAATCACCACCCCTGAAGCCTTCAAATACACACTGAATAACACAAAATTTAAAGTTATGAGTGATGCCTGCCAATTTTTTGTCTGGCTAAGGCATTAGTTTCAGTACCCACTCTGATGTGGTATATGTGTTCCCTAATCCTTTCTTTAAGTGACCTGTTAGTTTTCCCTATATAGTAACTATTACATGCTGAACAGGTTGCTATATATATCACATTCTTGCTCTCACAATTTGTATTAGTTTTAAAATTATAAATACGTCCTGTGGTAGGGTGTTCAAAAGTAGTTTCTTTGTTAATATATATACATTGATTGCAATGACCGCAAGGTACGGTGTTCCTATCATCTATTGCCCTACCTTTTGATCGATATTTGGGTCTACATAGAATGCTTTTCAAGTTAGGAAGATTTTTATAAGCTATACTTGGTGCCGGGCCTACTATCTCACTAACTTCCTTGTCTGATTTCAGAATTCCCCAGTGTTTGTACATAGAACTTTTCAACTGTAGATCCAACTTACTAAAAGTGAGATTGGCTCTCACATCAGTTACCGTGGATCTCACAGTACTTGTCGATGCTTCTTGTGCCATAAAATAAGGTTTCGCAGAGCTAGGTCTTAGACTATCCACTAAATTAATAGTATCTGATATTTCTTTTTCTTTATATCCTCTCTCTAAAAATCTCTCCTTCATATCATTGATACCTGTGGAGTAGTTCTCTTGCTGTGAGTTTAATCTGGATACTCTCATAAATTGTCCTTTAAGGACATTTTTGAAAACATATCCAGGATGCATACTCTGTCTATGTAATATATTATTCCTTTGGCATTCTTTCCTATAAATCGTTGTGTTGATCAAACCATTACTCATCCTAAATACTTCTACATCCAAATACGGTAGACTACTAACTGAAAAGTTCATTGTGAACTTTAGAAAGTCCATGGTATTGTTCAAATATGAAACAAAATTTAATAGGGAGGACTCATCTCCCATCCATATAAAAAAGAGATCGTCCACAAAACGACAATACATTGCAACGTATTCCTTGTAGACAGGTTCTCAAAAAGGTAAATGTCTTCCCATCTTGCCATAACCAAGTTGGCGTAGCTATTGGCACAGGATGTGCCCATAGCTACGCCATCCTTATAAATATATGACTTCTTGAAATGCAAAGATATTGTTAGTCAGAATAGTCTCAAGTAGTAAGGCTGTTAGGTCAACTTTTTTAACCGAAAAATCTGAGTGTTCTTTCAAGTATTCAGTAATTAATCTTATACCAATATCATTGGGGATTACAGTAAATAAGCTAACTACATCAAGTGTCACAAAAAAATAATGCTGCTGTTCGCTCAAAGAGTGAGTTTGGGAGTACAAATCCAAGAGAAATTGTTTACTATCTTTCAGAATTTTCTTATTTTCACTGACCAGTGGTCTTAGTACACTTTCTAAATAAATGGAAAGAGGCTCAGTTAACCACCCTGACCTGCAACAATAGGCCTGAATGGTGGATCTTTGCTGTTCTTATGGACTTTAGGAAGTCCTTGTATGATCGGAATGGTGGGATTTCTCACCTTTAGGTATTCATAAAGTTCTTGTGTTATATCCTGTGACATCACTAAATCATCTAGAGTATTATAAACACTAAAGACCATCTCATTCAAATTGTCTTTAGTTAATTTAGTATATGTGTTTCTGTCTTCAAGCATCTGAAACATCTTGTCAGTATAATGCGTGTAATCCATGATGACTATAGGGCCACCTTTATCTGCTGGCCTTATTACAATAGAGTTATCATTTCTTAAAGAATGTACAGCTTGCCTTTGTTTATAATTCAAATTACGTCCATGTTTCGATATTACTTTCTCCTGGTAAGTTCTATATACATCTTCTTCTAATACATTCCCAAACACTTCTATAGTTGGATGTAGTTGAGGGACAAAAGTACTGTTTGGACGGTGTCTATTCATTTCCATGCTGTTATCAAATTGACCAAAATCTAGTCTAAGTTGTAATTTGCGAATATACATTTTTGTTTCTATAATGGTATCTACCAAGTCACACCTTTTTGTGGGAATAAAACCCAAACCTTTACTCAGAACCTGCTCTTCATATTCGTTTAACACTCTTCCAGATAAATTCATAATTAACGATTTTGCCTCCCCCACATTTTCTTTATTGTGGGGCCTGTTACTTCCTGGTCGTCTATTGAACCTTTCCTTTTCTGTCTCCCCCTGCTTGTCGACCTCCTTTTGTCCAAAAAATGATTTTGTGCTATTGGGAGGGGGGCAGGAAGTCTGCTTGAGTTTAAAATCATACTTTTGGATTTTGGTCTGACTACGGCTGCACCTGATCTCTGTACATCGGTTATGCAGCCTGTTAGACTCTCCCCTAGATCAATGTGTGTCTCTGTACCATTACTTTGTGTCCGAGAGGGACTGTTTGTCTCTGTATCTAGAGTATTAGGTTCTGTAGGCTGCTGTTCAGGCCCTAGGTTCTTATCTAAGTTTAGTGTACAGGAACTATCACTCTGTCTGTTTTCTGGAATCAAATTATTTGATAGTCTGCTCTCTGTAGTGTTATTATATAAATATCTGTCAGAATTATTTATGGGTGTTGTTGACGCAACACTCCCATAGCTTTCAGTTATGCCTAAAGATTTCTGGGGCATTTTTGAATCATTGTTAGAGTATAAATTTGAAGGTGTTTCCCTAGGCCAGGTGAAAACATTGTTATTTTTAAAATCACGTAAATCCCTAACAATTTTTGTTTTCTTCTGGTCTAACATCCGTTTTTCTAAATACAGTACATCCTCTATGACTTTCCTTAATTTATCCATGCATGTTACATTATCACCATACTTACATTCAAAATCTTTAAATAAATTGTTAACAGTCATTCTATGTCTCTCTTCTTCAGGCAGGTGAAAATCAATTAAGAGCTTCATATAACTGAAGCTTAACTCTAAATTCAACTGTTGCCAACGGTATAGAAGGTCTGGCAATGAGGTACCAGATGTAGGCATCTTTAATATTCGTAGCCCACGAGGTATAATACGCTTATTTAAACAAACTTCAAAATAATGTCTCTGAACCTGTAATTTAATTAGTTTAGTAAAGACAGTCTCCAGCTCATGTAGGTCTTTGGAGATATCCAAGTTACTCACATCAAAGTGGTTGTCAGTCTTTCCATCTACAACTGGATTGAAGTCCATTAGTAAATTTGTATTTCCAGAAACACATGTCTTAAATCTGTCCAGGACACTTGAAGTATGTTCTAAAACGCGTGGTACATAAGGCAGTTCAATATTTACATTACTTTCATTCGCCATCCTCACCTCCTGCAGCGCTGACAAACCAAATAACAATAGTAAAAATCCAAGTCCAAATGCAGGGCTGCTTTCAGTTGAGATAGGAACTCACTCTATACATAAAATAATCACAGTCCAAACACAAGCGTGATATTCCAATGGCAATAAAATGAAAGTAAAATGTTCCAACAAGTCAGTTCATAAAACAAACATAAAATTTATTTAAACGAGTAAGCGCTTTCGCCAAAGGCTTCTTCAGACTCTTAAAACAAGGACAAACACCATGAACAACCTTTTTAAAAACAACCAATACTCATCATTGGTTAAGTCACATCACATGTTCTATTCATTTAAAGGTACATTCAAATTGTCTTTAGTTAATTTAGTATATGTGTTTCTGTCTTCAAGCATCTGAAACATCTTGTCAGTATAGTACGTGTAATCCATGATGACTATAGGGCCACCTTTATCTGCTGGCCTTATTACAATAGAGTTATCATTTCTTAAAGAATGTACAGCTTGCCTTTGTTTATAATTCAAATTACGTCCATGTTTCGATATTACTTTCTCCTGGTAAGTTCTATATACATCTTCTTCATATATCTGGTATGTGTACGTGTTATTCCAGGAACCAACCACATTACAGCAATCTGCCCAGTGCACACAGTTAAATGACTACATAGACATATGTGATATAGTGGATCCCTCCCATATGCAAACATCTTCCACAGATACACACATTGTTCATACAAACAGGGAATGCTATGGCAATAAAGACCTGCAAACAGTCTAACAGCAACAAATAATGTGCATCTGACAATTAAACATATGGGTGTAGAGGTCAACACTAGGCTGTTTGCCCTAGGGAATGACAGCTTAGTCAGAGTGTGCTTGGCGTCTGCCTCCCCAGTACAGTAGGCTACTGTGCCACTGTAAAGTAGGTCACATAAGGCACCGTGTGAGGCTAGTGTGCTCTGCCTCTGTCAAGCAGGGACACAGTGGAGATCCCAGGGTTTGAATGTGCTAAGCCACATCCATGTTGTTGGTGTGTGCTGGAAGAGGGTTGCTGAGGACTTCTAACAGTAAGTGGGCATCAATAACAGACTGAGGGGAGCCTTATCTGCATTGTCTTGACAATTTCACTGTCAACACTGTGTCGTGATGATTATGTGGGATTGAAGTGTCATGCCTGTACTGTTCAAAGATGTCCTCCCTCTGTGGGCTACTGCTCTGCAATGTATTAGCTCACTCTGTCTGTTGGACAGCTCATATATGGCTGGTGTACACCTGACAGGTGTCCTGTTGTGGAGCAGTCATGGGTATATTTGGGATAGCATGATCAATGCAAACCTTCCACATGCTCATAGAATGCAATTGTCAAGGATTATGCAGAGTTGTCTGTATACTCCCCCAGCATGGGTCCTTTGAAGTCTTCCACCCCAGTCTTCACAAGTGTAAAGTCTGCTTGTGATAAATACAGTTTGGTTGCAGTGACAACCTTGCCTGGAGGTGGGGATGGGATATGGATGTCCAGGGAAAGGTGGGTATGGTCAGATATCAACAATGGTGGTCTACCACTGGTGTGGAACAGTGAGTACCCATGTTGCAGATGGTCAGGTGCAATATGTATTCCCCCTTGTGGCTGTGGTGAGTGGTTCTGCCATAGCACATGGACTCACAAAATGTAGTGGCTGTAGGGTAATGTTGTAGAGGCCTGAGTAGTTCCCACACACAATATGCCTGTACCTGACGTTAACAACTGGAATGGTGTATGTGAACACCTGCATATCCTGGCACTGTTCCCAGGGAAGCAAAGTGTGTGTCCTGGATGTGGGAGGGGTGTTCTGGACTGGTTGTGTTGTGTGTTACAGGTCCTGTGGTCATGAAGCATGGTATAGAACATATCCTGCCAGTGCGATGTGCATATCTGACCCTGAAGTAGGTGGCTGCAAATGCATATATATGCTATCCCCCACCTGACAGGTAGTACTAGATGTACATACCTCTGTTGAAATAAAGATGTCAGCACCCTATAAATACTGCAGGTGCAGAATAAATGCCCAATATTTCGGATAACGCGCTCTGCTAATGCGTCTCCCTCAAATGTCATAATAAAGTTAGGTAGGGGTTTGAATCCTGTAAATGCTCAGCGTGTGTGTGTGGGTGACTGGGGTTGTTGTGTGTGCAAGTCTGTGTGAGGGAAATGTTCCCTTTGGCAACTGGGAAAACACACTACAGGATGCACATTCCCCTTTCTAAACACTGATGATGTCAGCACCCTAAAAGTACAGCAGGGGAAGAGAAACTTCCCAGTAAAGCGAATAGCGTGCTCTGCTAATGTGTCCATTTCGAGTGTCATAACATAGTTAGGTAGGGGTTTGAATTCTGTAAATGCCCAGTGTGTGGGGAGGGGGGTTAGTGTGTGTGCAAGTCTGTATGAAAGCAATGTCCCTTTTGGCAACTAGGAGAACACACTACAGGATGCACATTCCCCTTTCTAAACACTGATGATGTCAACACCCTATAAGTACAGCAGGGGAAGGGAAACCTCCCAGCAATGCAAATAGCGCGCTCCGCTAATGCGTCTCTTTCAAGTGTCGTAACATACTTACGTAGGGGTTTGAATCCTGCAAATGCCCAGTGTGTGTGGAGGGGTATTAGTGTGTGTGTGCAAGACTGTTTGAAAGAAATGCCCCTTTTGGCAACTAGAAGAACACACTACAGGATGCACATTCCCCTTTCCAAACACTGATAATGTCAGCACCGTATAAGTACAGCAGGGGAAACAAAACCTCCCAGTAATGCAAATAGCGCACTCTGCTAATGTGTCCATCTGGAGTATCATAACATAGTTAGGTAGGAGTTTGAATCCAGCAAATGCCCAGTGTGTGAGGAAGGAAATTAGTGTGTGTGCAAGTCTGTCTGAAAGAAATGTCCCATTCCCCTTTCTAAACACTGATGATGTCAGCACCCTATAAGTACAGCAGGGGAAGGGAAACCTTCCAGTAATGCAAATAGTGCGCTCCGCTAATGCATCTCTCTCAAGTGTCATAACATAGTTAAGTAGTGGTTTGAATCCTGTGTGTGTGCAAGTCTGTATTTAAAGAATGTCCCTTTTGGTAACTAGGGGAACACACTACAGGATGCACATTACCCTTTCCAAACACTGATGATGTCACCACCCTATAAGTACAGCCAGAGAAGAAAGTCTTCCAGTACTTCAATTAGCGCGCTCTACTAATGCGTCTCTCTTAAGTGTCATAACATAGGTAGGTAGGAGTTTGAATCCTGCACGTGTGTGTGTTTAGATGAGGGGAGTTTGTTTGTGTGCAATTCTGTTTAAAAGATATGTTTTCTTTGGCAATCAGGAGAACACACTACATGATGCACATTACCCTTTCCAAACACTGATGCTGTCAGCACCTTATAAGTACAGCCGGAGAAGAAAAACCTCCCAGTAATATGAATAGCGTGCTCTACTAATGCATTTCTCTCAAGTATCATAACATAACTTAGGTAGGGGTTTGAATCTTGCAAATGGCAAGTGTGTGTGTTTAGATGAGGGATGTTTGTGTGTGTGCAATTCTGTATGAAAAATAGGTGCTTTTTGGCAATCGGGAGAACACACTACATGATGCACATTACCCTTTCCAAACACTGATGATGTCAGCACCCTATAAGTAAAGCCGGAGAAAAAGAACCTCCCAGTAATACGAATAGTGCACTCTGCTAATGCATCTCTCTTAAGTGTCATAACATAGTTAGGTAGAGGTATGAATCCTGCAAGTGTGTGGGGGTGTGTGTAATTGCAAGTATAAGAGAACAGTTCCTTTTGGCAACTACTACAATACACCAGATGCTGCATATTCCCCCAGTAAACACAGGTGATGTCACCACACTATAAGTACAGCCAAACAGGGCAAATCACCCAGTAATGCAATTAGTGTGCTCCGCTACTCGGGGGGGGGGGGGTAGTAGGGTGTGTGTAATTGCAAGTGTGAGAGAACAGTTCCTTTTGGCAACTACTACAATATACCAGATGCTGCATATCCCCCCAGTAAACACAGGTGATGTCACCACACTAAAAGTACAGTCAAACAGGGCAAATCGCCTAGTAATGCAAATAGTGTGCTCCACTTCTGAGGAGGGGGGGTAGTAGGGTGTGTGTAATTGCAAGTGTGAGAGAACAGTTCCTTTTGGCAACTACTACAATACACCAGATGCTGCATATTCCCCCAGTAAACACAGGTGATATCACTACACTATAAGTACAGCCAAACAGGGAAAATCGCCCAGTAATGCAAATAGTGTGCTCCGCTACTCGGGGGGGGGGGTAGTAGGGTGTGTGTAATTGCAAGTGTGAGAGAACAGTTCCTTTTGGCAACTACTACAATACACCAGATGCTGCATATTCCCCCAGTAAACACAGGTGATGTCACCACACTATAAGTACAGCCAAACAGGGCAAATCGCCCAGTAATGCAAATAGTGTGCTCCGCTACTGGAAGGGGGGGAGTAGTAGGGTGTGTGTAATTGCAAGTGGGAGAGAACAGTTCCTTTTGGCAACTACTACAATACACCAGATGTTGCATATTCCCCCAGTAAACACAGGTGATGTCACCACACTATAAGTACAGCCAAACAGGGCAAATCGCCCAGTAATGCAAATATTGTGCTCCGCTACTGGGGTGGGGAGGTAGTAGAGTGTGTGTAATTGCAAGTGTGAGAGAACAGTTCCTTTTTGCAACTACTACAATACACCAGATGCTGCATATTCCCCCAGTAAAGATAGGTGATGTCACAGCACTATAAGTACAGCCAAACAGGTCAAATCACCCAGTAATGCAAATAGTGTGCTCTGCTACTTGGGGGGGGGGGGGTAGTAGGGTGTGTGTAATTGCAAGTGTGAGAGAACAGTTCCTTTTGGCAACTACTGCAATACAGCAGATGCTGCATATTCCCCCAATAAACACAGGTGATGTCACCACACTATAAGTACAGCCAAACAGGGCAAATCGCCCAGTAATGCAAATAGTGTGCTCCGCTACTAGGGTGGGTAGTAGGGTGAGTGTAATTGTAAGTGTGAGAGAACAGTTCCTTTTGGCAACTACTACAATACACCAGATGCTGCATATTCCCCCAGTAAACACAGGTGATGTCACCTCACTATAAGTACAGCCAAACAGGGCAAATCACCCAATAATGCAATTAGTGTGCTCCGCTACTGGGGGGGGGGGGGTTTGTAGGGTGTGTGTAATTGCAAGTGTGAGAGAACAGTTCCTTTTGGCAACTACTACAATTTACCAGATGCTGCATATCCCCCCAGTAAACACAGGTGATGTCACCACACTATAAGTACAGCCAAACAGGGCAAATCGCCTAGTAATGCAAATAGTGTGCTCCACTTCTGGGGGGGGGGGGTAGTAGGGTGTGTGTAATTGCAAGTGTGAAAGAACAGTTCATTTTGGCAACTACTACAATACACCAGATGCTGCATATTCCCCCAGTAAACACAGGTGATGTCACCACACTATAAGTACAGCCAAACAGGGAAAATCGCCCAGTAATGCAAATAGTGTGCTCCGCTACTCAGGGGGGGGGGTAGTAGGGTGTGTGTAATTGCAAGTGTGAGAGAACAGTTCCTTTTGGCAACTACTACAATACACCAGATTCTGCATATTCCCCCAGAAAACACAGGTGATGTCACCACACTACAAGTACAGCCAAACAGGGAAAATTGCCCAGTAATGCAAATAATGTGCTCCGCTACTGGGGGGGGGGTAGTAGGGTGTGTGTAATTGCAAGTGTGAGAGAACAGTTCCTTTTGGCAACTACTACAATACACCAGATGTTGCATATTCCCCAGTAAACACAGGTGATGTCACCACACTACAAGTACAGCCAAACAGGGAAAATCGCCCAGTAAGGCAAATAATGTGCTCTGCTACTGGGGGGGGGGGGTAGTAGATGCAAGTGTGAGAGAACAGTTCGTTTTGGCAACTACTGCAATACACCAGATGCTGCATATTCCCCCAGTAAATACAGGTTATGTCACCACACTATAAGTACAGCCAAACACGGCAATTTGCCCAATAATGCAAATAGTGTGCTCCGCTACTGGGGGGGGGGGAGTAGGGTGTGTGTAATTGCAAGTGTGAGAGAACAGTTCCTTTTGGCAACTTCTACAATATACCAGATGCTGCATATCTCCGCAGTAAACACAGGTGATGTCACCACACTATAAGTACAGCCAAACAGGGGAAATCGCCTAGTAATGCAAATAGTGTGCTCCACTTCTGGGGGGGGGTAGTAGGGTGTGTGTAATTGCAAGTGTGAGAGAACAGTTCCTTTTGGCAACTACTACAATACACCAGATGCTGCATATTCCCCCAGTAAACACAGGTGATGTCACCATACTATATGTACAGCCAAACAGGGAAAATCGCCCAGTAATGCAAATAGTGTGCTCCGCTACTGGGGTAGTAGGGTGTGTGTAATTGCAAGTGTGAGAGAACAGTTCCTTTTGGCAACTACTACAATACACCAGATGCTGCATATTCCCCCAGTAAACACAGGTGATGTCACCACACTACAAGTACAGCCAAACAGGGCAAATCGCCCAGTAATGCAAATAGTGTGCTCCGCTACTGGGGGTAGTAGGGTGTGTGTAATTGCAAGTGTGAGAGAACAGTTCCTTTTGGCAACTACTACAATACACCAGATGCTGCATATTCCCCCAGTAAACACAGGTGATGTCACCACACTATAAGTACAGCCAAACAGGGCTAATCGCCCAGTAATGCAAATAGTGCGCTCCGCTACTGGGGGGTAGTAGGGTGTGTGTAATTGCAAGTGTGAGAAAACAGTTCCTTTTGGCAACTACTACAATACACCAGATGCTGCATATTCCCCCAGTAAACACAGGTGATGTCACCACACTATCACTACAGCCAAGCAGGGCTAATCGCCCAGTAATGCAAATAGTGCGCTCCGCTACTGGGGGGTAGTAGGGTGTGTGTAATTGCAAGTGTGAGAAAACAGTTCCTTTTGGCAACTACTACAATACACCAGATGCTGCATATTCCCCCAGTAAACACAGGTGATGTCACCACACTACAAGAACAGCCAAACAGGGCAAATCGCCCAGTAATTCAAATAGTGTGCTCCTCTACTGGGGGGGGGGTAGTAGGGTGTGTGTAATTGCAAGTGTGAGAGAACAGTTCCTTTTGGCAACTACTACAATACACCAGATGCTGCATATTCCCCAGTAAACACAGGTGATGTCACCACACTATAAGTACAGCCAAACAGGGCAAATCGCCCAGTAATGCAAATAGTGTGCTCCGCTACTAGGGGGGGTAGTAGGGTGAGTGTAATTGTAAGTGTGAGAGAACAGTTCCTTTTGGCAACTACTACAATACACCAGATGCTGCATATTCCCCCAGTAAACACAGGTGATGTCACCTCACTATAAGTACAGCCAAACAGGGCAAATCACCCAATAATGCAAATAGTGTGCTCTGCTACTGGGGGGGGGGGGTTTGTAGGGTGTGTGTAATTGCAAGTGTGAGAGAACAGTTCCTTTTGGCAACTACTACAATATACCAGGTGCTGCATATCCCCCCAGTAAACACAGGTGATGTCACCACACTATAAGTACAGCCAAACAGGGCAAATCGCCTAGTAATGCAAATAGTGTGCTCCACTTCTGGGGTGGGGGTAGTAGGGTGTGTGTAATTGCAAGTGTGAGAACAGTTCATTTTGGCAACTACTACAATACACCAGATGCTGCATATTCCCCCAGTAAACACAGGTGATGTCACCACACTATAAGTACAGCCAAACAGGGAAAATCACTCAGTAATGCAAATAGTGTGCTCCGCTACTCGGGGGGGGGGGGTAGTAGGGTGTGTGTAATTGCAAGTGTGAGAGAACAGTTCCTTTAGGCACTACTACAATACACCAGATGCTGCATATTCCCCAGTAAACACAGGTGATGTCACCACACTATAAGTACAGCCAAACAGGGCAAATCGTCCAGTAATGCAAATAGTGTGCTCCACTACTAGGGGGGGGGTAGTAGGGTGAGTGTAATTGTAAGTGTGAGAGAACAGTTCCTTTTGGCAACTACTACAATACACCAGATGCTGCATATTCCCCCAGTAAACACAGGTGATGTCACCACACTATAAGTACAGCCAAACAGGGCAAATCGCCCAGTAATGCAAATAGTGTGCTCCGCTACTGGGGGTAGTAGGGTGTGTGTAATTGCAAGTGTGAGAGAACAGTTCCTTTTGGCAACTACTACAATACACCAGATGCTGCATATTCCCCCAGTAAATACAGGTGATGTCACCACACTATAAGTACAGCCAAACAGGGCAAATCACCCAATAATGCAAATAGTGTGCTCCGGTACTGGGTGGGGGGTAGTAGGGTGTGTGTAATTGCAAGTGTGAGAGAACAGTTCCTTTTGGCAATTACTACAATACACCAGATGCTGCATATTCCCCCAGTAAACACAGGTGATGTCACCACACTATAAGTACAGCAAAACTGGGCAAATCACCTAGTAATGCAAATTGTGTGCTCCACTACTGGGGGGTTAGTAGGGTGTGTGTAATTGCAAGTGTGAGAGGACAGTTCCTTTTGACAACTACTACAATTCACCAGATGCTGCATATTCCTCCAGTAAACACAGGTGATGTCACCACACTATATGTACAGCCAAACAGGGAAAATCACCCAGTAATGCAAATAGTGTGCTCCACTACTCGGGGGGGGGGGGGGTGTTAGTAGGGTGTGTGTAATTGCAAGTGTGAGAGAACAGTTCCTTTTGGCAACTACTACAATACACCAGATGCTGCATATTCCCCCAGTAAACACAGGTGATGTCACCACACTATAAGTACAGCCAAACAGGGCAACTCACCCAGTAATGCAAATAGTGTGCTCCGTTACTGCGGGGGGGGGCTAGTAGGGTGTGTGTAATTGCAAGTGTGAGAGAACAGTTCCTTTTGGCAACTACTACAATACACCAGACGCTGCATATTCCCGCAGTAAATACAGGTGATGTCACCACATTATAAGTACAGATAAACAGGGCAAATATCCCAGTAATGCAAATAGTGTGCTCCGCTACTGGGGGGAGTGGGGTAGTAGGATGTGTGTAATTGCAAGTGTGAGAGAATAGTTCCTTTTGGCATCTACTACAATACACCAGATGCTGCATATTCCCCCAGTAAACACAGTTGATGTCACCACACTATAAGTACAGCCAAACAGGGAAAATCGCCCAGTAATGCAAATAGTGTGCTACGCTACTGGGGGGGGGGGTAGTAGGGTGTGTGTAATTGCAAGTGTGAGAGAACAGTTCCTTTTGGCAACTACTACAATACACCAGATGCTGCATATTCCCGCAGTAAACACAGGTGATGTCACCACACTATAAGTACAGTCAAACAGGGCAAATCACCTAGTAAGACAAATAGTGTGCTCAGCTACTGGGGGGGGTAGTTTGGTGTGTGTAATTGCAAGTGTGAGAGAACAGTTCCTTTTGGCAACTACTACAATACACCAGATGCTGCATATTCCCCCAGTAAACACAGGTGATGTCACCACACTATAAGTACAGCCAAACAGGGCAAATCGCCCAGTAATGCAAATAGTGTGCTCCGCTACTGTGTCTATTACTACTGTCAGAGCACAGATAGGTATGTTTTGGTAACCCACAGCTGCCACTTGTGTTTGTGTCACACAACATGCCCATGTGTGGGTTGTTGTTCATAACAATGCATGACATTGCTTAAACCAGCAATGGCAATGCACACATGATGTATGTGTGTGCCACATACACTTATATACCTGTGTCCTTCAATAGTTCCCATGTCTGACATGTGCCCCAAGTGAATAAATGGTATTTGCACTGCATAACATTATGACTGTGTCTTACTGTGCAGGGGCTGCATGCGGTATGTGTATATACAGTGTGAGTTGTATAAGGTATCATTCTAACAGTGGGGGATGCACATCTTGTCTGGGCCATATAGTCTACATGTAGTCGATGAACAGGTGCTGCATGTTCCCACCTGTCGTGGGTGTGGTAACATGTTGTTTCACTGCAATTCAGTGACTACATGCTGGGAACCTTTCAGCTAGTGTGTTGTAGCTACAGTAATGCTCACACACAATGTCCGGCTGGATGCAGTCCAGCCATATAAAGACATATGTAGAGACCTTCATATTCCCAGTGTTGTTAGGAAGGACAGGTGGGTTTCCTGTGTATGGGAGGGTTGTGTGTGCCAGGCTATGAACCAGAAGGCAGTCCAACACACTGTTAGCTGCACATGATAGGCCCTGATGCTTTCTGGTATGCCAACAACCTGGAGGTGTGTGTATCTGTGGTGCCTTGAGATACCTCCCCCCTGTTCATGTGTGGTACATGTGTAGGGGACGACAGGCATGGTATGAGGTATAACCTGGCAGTGATGGGTTGCACCTGTGAGCTGTGAATTAGGAATCTGTTACTGCACAGATATTGCAGTTTACCGTGCTGAGGACAGTGTCCAGTGCATGCATCTTGAGGTGTACACTGCTGGTGTTGTGTAGCATTACTGTGAGTGTCCTCTCCCGTGTGATACCCACGGAGGTGGCTATGTAATCTGAGCCTTGCAGCAAAAGGCACTGTGTGTGTATCAAGTGGCTTCGCCAATATACAATGGCCCATGGGTGACACATTCAAGCTGCCCCTCACAAATCATTATGGCTTCCCTAACATGTAAGCACTCGCTGACAGCCATTGGATACCCTATGAATGGCATTGGAGATTGAGCAAAATGTAGACATAGAACACCCTTCCTACATATTGTGGTAGCATACCTGGTGAGGGTATGATGGCAACCAAGGTCAGGCTCATACCAGCCCATGCCACATGCTGAGAGAGCCCTTCTATGTTCCCTATCATGTAGTCCAGGGAGGTACGTCTCATGTCATCCATAGTGGCATGGACAATGACTGAGTCATATGTGTCCATGCCTCTGACTGACCTGTATGCATGTGTTATGTGGTGGACCATAGTGCCCTACGGGCATATCACTGTGACCTTCACCATGTACAGCCTGTTGAGCGGGACCCCACTGCACCACCAAGAGAGGTACCTGACACATCTGTAGCAGGTGTGTTGTGTAGCCCTACAGGCTGTGAGTGTTTGGCACACAGGATGTGTGTGCCATGTGTGGCATGTGCTCTGTTCTGACTTAACGTATGCCTGTGTGCCAGCTGCGGAGGTGTGTGATGCTCAGGCAGGATGCTATTCTGAGGCTCCAAGTATGCCCCGGTGTGTTCATGTGTTTGGATTGCCGTCAGTGCAGGTCTATGTCAGACTGATATCATAGTCACTGTAGTATGTCATGCCATCTGACAGGGTATGGCAGTACTGGGTTCAGAGTGCTCAGTCCCCAGATTGGCTATGTGGTTGCATCTCACACATGTGTTGTATGTTCCTGGCCAGGGGAGAAGGTTGACTGCATACATGTGGCAGCTGTGACATTGCCACATGACTCACATATACCACAACTGGACCATAGAGGTGATTCACAAGTTACCTTTGCACATGCTACCATAGTAGTGTGATTGCCATGGTGATTACCAACACATAGGGCCAATGGGGAACAACATACTGAAGGTGAGTATGTGTGGGTGTACTGCTTCTGATGTCATAGTGCTGGCATTTATGACTGCACATGTGGGCAAATGTCAGGTAGGTCATATGCAATGTGTCACAGGCAACGTACATGTGAACAGGACAGACAGTGACGTTCTGTCAAGTGAGACATTGACATACGTATAGTACGCTATGCAGATGTCACTAGGAATCCACAGAAGCTGTGTAAATCTGCATTGCAGGTGGAATCTGTGTTCCAGGGAACCTCAAGCAAACATGCATGCAAACAAAGCTACAGTAAGCAGGGCTGGAAGTAGTCCATTGTACAACAAAGAAGGGGTACCACTTCCAGTAGGTAACAGTGCAAATATGCAGGCACTATAAACATGTACCCAGGAATGCACAGCTCAGATGTCCATGGTAAATCTGATATTATTTAAAATTTAATTTAATTTAAATTAAATTGGTACTGCACACATATCAACATGCGCAAACATCCACATTGCATAGTCGTTGTGGGCAACATGCCACCATTAGTGTACATGTCCATCATTGCGTATCAGTACTTGCATTACCTTCTCCCCTGTGCTACCTATGTATGTGGCTATCTGTTGACATCCTTACCGCCGGTATGCAATAATGTACAGCTGTTACACTATGGTACTTACTATGGGTGTAGATAACAATTCAGGACAGTCATACAGTTACTGCATCAGGCATGCTGGGATATACACACAATCATATCAGCACACTGTACTGTTACCGACATGATTCTAGTAATACACTTCTATGTAGTCACCCTGTGCATCAGCAACATGTTAACCTGTTCCTGCACTGATGTTGGAGATTGCAGGAGGTGGCACAGTTTCATCATATGCACAGGGTGTGAACTAGGTATGCCTGAGTCTGCCACTGATACCACCAATTGACATGTATGTGTATGTGTGTTGGTGAGGGTCAGCAGTACAGGGTGGTAGCCCTAGGTGTTAACATTTCGCATGTGTGTATGCATGCACACAGTTCCACCTCATGGCTGCCGTATACTGGAGTTTGTGGACAGCCACAAACTGCACCTGGCAGGGCATACAGATCAGTGTCTGTGGCCATGGACACGGTACCTGTGCCTGGCAGGGGTGCTACGGACCGTATCCGGTACTAAGCCAGACTGGGTACTGTCATCAGAAGTGGGCGTTCGTTGACTGGACACCGGTCCCTGTTGGGACTGTCCAGAGCCACGTGCACATGGTCTCCTGGGGCGGTCTGATGACAGCACAGACCCAGCATTGCTGGGGCTGCTGCTGGCACTATGGGGGCATCAGCAGGCCTGTTGTCATCCTTGCTGACTGCCAGCTGCTGCTGGCATACGGCCACGTCAACGCCGCAACCGTCCACCATTGCCCTGGCTCATGGACATGTAGTTGTGGGACTGCCGTAATATGTCCCCACAATGTCTGTCTATGACATCGGTGAAATTACGGATAGCATCCGCAATGTCACGCATACTGTCAGCCATGGATGTGCGACATGCTCTCAGCTCCCTCAGACCCTGTCTGGTGTACCTTTCCATATGTGCCTGCATGACAGCCCGAAACATAGCTGAGGTTGACAGATCTCTTTGGGCACGTCTGCCAGAGGCAGTACACCCACGGATGCTCCCACGAGAACCCATGGGCAACTGTCTGTGTGGTACCATCTCAGGACCCTGCCCATGGCTGCTGTGTGGGGAAGCATGTGCCACAGATACCACATTTCCCTAGTCAATGCCCACTGTATCCTGTCCATCACCTAGGGACATTGGTGACATAGGATGTACTGGCAGGATGGCTGCACACAATGATGGGGTTGACAGCTGTGTACTGTCAATTGGCTGACCAATGGCGGACCGTGACACACCTTCCTGTGCCATTACACAGATATCATCATTACCAGTACCTGTGGCACCAGATTCAGGTTCCCTGCTGCAGGACACCAGAGCAGCACCAGAACCTGTGGGAGGAAGACAGGAAACACAGTTTACAATGTTACCAGTGATGCACACATGCACACATGCACACACACACACACGCACACATGCACACATGCACACGTGGACACATGCACACATGCACACCCCGCAGTATACACACAGAGCACTACTGAGTTACACTATTATTACTAGCACTATCAGGACTATTATAGGTATTGTTAATACACACTCACCAGCATGGATGGGCTGCCTTGCTGTAACACCGGAGGGACCTCCAGAAATGAGGGGATTAATGTCAGTGGGCACAACTGTGCCATTGATACTGCGTATGATACAGTTCAGTAGTACAACAGTTGCCTTTCACATGTCATCTGCTGATATTGGCAATATCACACCTGCACAATTACATACTATGTTGACAGCTACATACCAAGGACACACCTTACACATGCATAAACTAACAGTGTACAGAACAGTCAAGTGTACATATGGCATATTACCTGCACGCTCCATGTCGTGTCGCTGTGTGGCTCCAGCCTCCATCGTAATGCAGGTGTGTTGCTGTTGATGTTCCTGGACTGGAGCCACAACACTTAGGAGTAGCCCCTCCAGTCTGGTGAGGGGGGGATGTGTGGCCACCCCACCTCCTGTGGCGACCTGTTGCCTGTGGATATCCGACGCATGCTGATGGACATTTCTGATTAAATCACTGTAGTGATGTCGTACCTGCTCATATGTCCTATTATGCGTGCTAATGTCATTTACCCTACGGACAAGGTCTTGCCAAAGTGAAGCCCTTTCCTGCTGATTCTGGCTGGTGTGGGAAAACAGTATGTCATAATCCCGCACCAGGCTCTGGTGTATCTCTTCATCTTCTGCAGCAGAGTAGGTAGGATTTCGCTGACGCGCCATGTCCCTGAAAGAGAACACAAACAGGATATCAGCAAACTATGTCAGCAAAATATGGCACACATACTATACATGATACTCAACTGTATATGATATACTACTACTCCCATATGTAGCACGTGTGTGTCTCTTGGTGGATACACATGTACATGGCCAGATATCAGTGCTCAGCCGACACCTGTGCAACAATACCTGCCACATTCCATACAACATAGTACCAAGCCCCATCAGTCAGCACACTGAGACAGGTCCAATGCACCACCTCACTCTGGGGGTTCATAACAAGGTACTGTATGTGGAACGTCATCCACTAGTGTGATCTGGACACAAACTAATCGTCCTGGATATACATATCCCATCACCACCACCAACACAGTAGACTACTTTGAAATATATGTGAATAGACAGATTTTCACTTGTTAGGACTGAGATGGTATCCATGCAGCCCACTGGGCCAGTGGAAGCCACAACCCACAATTCTGACCCCTTTGCAAATGCTTCCCACGGACATCCCCAAGAATGCATGGAACATGCACACACAATTCTAACCCAGACCCTATGCACACAGGTTAAGCATCCTGTCTGGTGGACCCCAGCCAAAGACAGATTGTATAACGATAGAAGAAGGCTACTGCAGGACAGAGCAGAATCACATAAAGGGAAGGCATCTGTGGTCAGCACTAGTAAAAAGCTAAGTTCTCTCATAACAACATCCAAGGCCAACTCTGAGAGAAATGGCCAAGGACACTAAAGATAACCACAAGGCCTTCTGCAGTTTTGTTAGAAACATGGACCAAAAGCCTCAGATATGCTCAGAGTTAGTACACAACTACATAAAATTCACTGAACCCACAGATTTTGGCAACATTCTGGCAGACAGGTTCAGTGCAAATATCCCCTCTCCCTCTCCCCCAAAAGAAGAAATACTTATCACAGCTGAATGTAACCTCCCTGTTATCTCAGATGTCTAGCTGGGGGCCGCCCTCAGCAAAGCAGAACACACAGCATCAATGGGACCTGATGGTATCCCTGGATGTGTGCTACGTGAACTCCAAGAGGAGCTACAACCGCATATAAAACTGATATTTAACCTTAGCCTTACTACGGGATATGTACCTGAACACTGGCGTACAGCAACAGTGGTCCCACTCCACAAAGGAGGCACCTCTACAGACCCTGGGAACTAATGCCCCATGAGCTTAACCAGCCTGGTCTGCAAAGCTATGGAAAGATTCATTATGGAACTCATATACAGCGATATGGGGACCTACAGACACTTGATCCCACCCAGTTTGGCTTTGTGAAGGGCTGATCCTGCCTTTTGAACCTGGTTGACTTTTTCAAAACAGTCACTACAGCCATTGATGAGGGCAAAGCAGTCCATACAGCCTACCTGGACTTGCCTAAGGCCTTCAACACAATACCCCACTCAGGCATCATAGACAAGCTCATCAGCTTAAATGTTAATACATATGTCACATGATGGGTTGCAAACTGGTTGAACAACAGAATCCATAAAGTCAAAATTGCAGGAGCCATGTCAGACTCAAAGCCAATCACAAGTGGTATCCCACAGGGCTCTGTCCTAGGACCCCTCTTGTTTGGCATTTACTTCTCAAATGTGAAAGCAAACATGGGCGGGTTGTGGATGACAAAGTTCCCAGATGACTGCAAACTAGGCACCATAGTCGATACACCAGCTGACACACACATCCTACAGACAGGCCTCAATGAAACGGACAACTGGTGCCAGAATCATGGCCTAACACTGAATGGCATGAAATGTATAGTCATACACTTTGGGTGAAACAACATACACGCAACTTATCACATAGACATACATATAGATACAGACCAATAACACATATGGAGGGTTCACAGTATGTTGACTATTAAATTGTTACTTTACATTACCTGTGTTTGTCACAGCTGATTGTGTTACCATTTGTATATGTTCCTACTGCTGCTAGCCCAGCTTGATACTGTCACTGATGACAGCTTCAACTTAGTTTTTCTTAAGTGTAGTTTATTGTTTGTGTTTTTATTTTCTTTTTTTCTTTCTCTCTCTCTCTCTCTCTGCCTCCAGACGGTGCAATGAAAGTATTGCATGCGTGGACTGGGAGTAACTAGCATGGCTGTTTCTGTTCACACACTACTATTATAGATATCCACTAGATTTGACAGTAAATATACATGACACGCTTTGTGTACTACACATCCTATATTCCCTTCACATTCATTCCTACTATTACATGATATATTTATTGTAGCACAATGTTCTTATATAACAGTCATGGCTTAGTGGTAAGTCATGCAAACTACTGTTTCCAAGGTCCTGGGTTCGGGACTGAGTGTTATTTTATTTTGCTTTTGAACAGACTACAGGACCTGTCATTCAGAGTGACTAAGGCACTTTTAAGCAGTTGTAACCGGGTTAGCGCTGGTTTGCACGGAGCTCCCGCATGCACACTGGCGTTCAGCTCCACACACACCCGCTTACAACCGATTAACAGTGCTTACTCGTGCGCACACCCGCGCTATTTTCTTTGAAAGAAATGAAAATGGGGAGACAGGAAAGTGGTGAAAAAGGGGTCACAAAGAGGGTAAGACAGTAGGGAAACAAGCTTGGGTTTTGCAGGAGGGATGTAGGTAAGGCCCATAGCTGCCCATTTCTTCATCAGCAACAGCTGTGCATATGTTTGCAATTTGGTGTGACATTTGTAACCTTCCACCCCTGAGAGAGGTGTAAGAACAACAATAATACTTGTTGTACAGCCAATTGTAATTGACAGTTTCCATGTCCAGCAGACATGTGTGCGAAATGGGCAGCTATGTATGGGGCGTAATATTTTTGTGGGTACAGAGTGCCCTTTTTTTTTTCAGGTGAGAGTGGTATGTCAGGTAAAGGAAGTCGGTATAGCTGGGGAGGTACGTTGGGTAGGTCAACAGACAAGACACACAAGATGCATACTGGGGCTGTGTATGACACGTGTGGGGGGGGGTTACACAATTGACAGGGACGGATGTTTGGATATCCAGAGCCCATGAGCCCACAGATGGCAACAGTGGAACTGATATCCCCACCCATGGGCAGTTGCCACTGTACCTTCACTGCCCAGGACGGGGCTGTGCTGGGGGCTGTGTAGGCCGGGCAACAGGCATGCCCATTAGTTGTGCCACCTGTGCTTCAAGCTGGTGTAGGGGGCCAAGAACAGATTCCAGGATCTCCCTACGCACCACAGTCCGGACGCTACGGAGGGTGAGTGGTGGTTCTCCTCCAGCCACACTTGCAGAGGGGGGACGAGCTCCATCCCCTGCAGCGCTTCCACCCGCAGGTGGCACAGGGCCACCAGAGGAGGGTCCGGACTGGGCACTACTGCCAGGTGCACTCGCCAGCTGAGGTGGGAGAGGTGGGTCCACTGGAACCCCCCTTCCCTGTCGTCCTATGTTTTGCATTATGTCATGACAGTTTGGGTTAGTAACATACAATACCATTCGCAATTAGTTGTAACAGCATGAATTAGTATTCTCATTAACCAAACGCCCAGATATTCACATCATTGAACAGCGAGCATAACACATGCATAATTTGAACAGCAATACACAGTCCAACAACATGCAGAGTTGATTGATGACAACAGGCCATCAGGTTTGGATGTATGAACAGGGCAGATGCATCAACGTACATGCAAATATGTATGACCCAATAGGACAAATGTCCAGGGGTGTTAATTGTGATTGCACATACCAATTTCACGTGGAATGGATTATATGTGGTTATAGGGTAGGGTGAAGAAAATATAATTAACACCTTCAAATACCAATACATATGCTGTACATTTCTAATAGCTGCAGATATATACACACTACAGTTCTACCTACAGTTTCCTATGTGATAACTACTTCAAGTTGGTGATAGGAATGTTACTGCTACAGCAATATACATTTTCATTTTTATTCATACACGTTCATATCTGGCTTTGTTCAGCGACATCATCCTGCTACATTTGCTTTATATAGCTATAGACAACTGTGGATGTTTGGTATTTCAGACAATCATACTATCTGCATATTGCAGACTGAGAGCAACATATCCAGATTTTGGGATACACATTCCAGCTGCAGGAACATTTTGAACACATTTCGCAGTTTGGTTCTGCTTGTCACATTCATTTCATTCTGTACTGACTGCAGTATACTTTATTCAGGAGTTATAACTACTTTATTAGTGGATTCATAACTCTTTCTCACACTCTCTCACTTGTTTTATTTTTACAATTCAGGATGGTACTTACTTCTAGGCTTTATTGACATGTTTTACCTGTAGTTATTACAATCCTTTCCAACAGTCTCACTTCTGTCATGTTTCAGTATTTCAACAGGGGTATATTTCACACATGTGATATGCTCATCTTCCGCAGCTGTACTTTTCAGCCTGCTGCAGGTTGTGTACTATTATATTACAGGTGGGGCATCTTTATTTCAGACTTTATTTCAGACATTTTCATTTTTCTGTTTGGATTACAGACTGCAACACACTTTTGTAATCAAGCAATACTTGCAAACACTCTTACACTGTTACTTGCACATTTTATTACTTAGTCACTACACTGCACTCTTTTCCTAACTGTCATACTTTTATATTTATTTACAGTTACAGGGAGAGGATTACTGACCTGCCTGGTGGCGCAACCGCACCAGCCTATCATCATAGGCTCTGTGGTTTGCAGAACGGACACCTGCAGCTGTAATGTAAATAAAGTAATATTGGAATACACATCTCCATAATATCAGCTAGGTTAATGTCTTACATACATAATTAGATGTAACTTACTTAGTAGTGGGGCATTGGGCATTTACCGGGCCTCCTGGATCCAAACGTTCAGTTGGTCCTGCTTACGTCTCTTCAGGTCCGCATGGTGGTGACGGACCTGCTCACCAGTCCTTGGAATCCCTGTGCCACTGGTGAGATCATGAGCCAACCGGTCCCATGCCTCAGCCCTATATGCTCCCCACAGGACCTGGCCCTGCATGAGTTGGGCCTCATGATTGTGGACAAGGGGCCAGACCATATATCTAGACTCCTCAATGCCCCACCTCTGTGCTAGGAAGCAACTACCCTCACCTACTCCTGACATTCTGGCTGCAAGTTAGTTCTACAATCGGTTATGCTGTGTATTCCCGCCTATGGGGCTTATATATGCCATTTTTCCCGCACTTATCTGTGATTGGCCGTTTTGGAATTGTATCAGCTTCACAAAACCTGCTTTGTCATGCTCCTCTTTCTATTCATTCCTATATATTTGCTATTACTGCATGTCTAAGCACAGCTGTCATGGCTTAGTGGTTCAGTACCTTGACGATGGTGCATGGTATCCTGGGTTCGAACCTGGCCACTGCTTTTTATATTTTATGACTGTCTAGACAGGCTAGGAGGTGTGTCGGTGTAAAGGCAGTTTTGTTACAGCTTGCTCAACGTTGCCCGTCGGTTAGCTTGTTGGTGCGGTGCGCAGCTCCGCGCAAATGGGTTACGTAGCAGTTGGATGGGGTGGATGATATTCGAGTGGGAGTTGCAAGGGCATAGCCAGCATGTTTTTAGGTGCGCTTTTAATAAAGTTTTGAAGTTGGTGCATGATGGTACGGAGGTAATTGTGGGTGGGAGTGAGTTCCATAATTTGGCTATGGCACAAGAGAATAGTGCTTCACCAGCAGAGTTATTGGCTTTAGTGATCTGCAAGTGATCTTTGTTGCTGGATCTTAGTGGTCTGGTGGTGCGATAGGGTTGGAGTAGATTCTGGAGGGATGGGACATTTAGTGGATGGTTTACTAGTTTGTGGGCGAGTGAGAGTTGATACCACTGAAGGACGTGAGGGAGTTCAAGCCAGCCCAGTTCAGCAAGTGAGAGACAGTGGTGACTACGGTAGGATGCCCCTGTGGCGAATTTGGCGATTTTGTTGTAGCAGGTCTCTAGCTTGTTTAGATCACATTGCCTTAGGTTGGTATATACTGGAGAGGCATAAAGTAGGGTGGAGATAAGGTGGGAATTTGCTATTGCAATATTTGCTGCTTTGGTGAGAAATTGTTTATTTCTGTATAATGCTCCTAGTTTTTTGTGGACTTTTTTTATGGTCATGGATATGTGAATGTCAAATTTTAGTTTATTGTCTATTTCCACTCCTAGCAATTTGGTGTGTTCAGTTGGGTATATAGTGGTGTTGTCTTTTGCTGTGATGTTAAAGTGAGAGTTGTTTTGAGTATGTTTGGTGGGTTGGAAGATGAGTAGTTTAGTTTTGTTTGGGTTGAGTATTAATTGGGCATCGGATAACCATGTTTCAACAGAGGAAAAGGCTTCCTGTGTGCCTTTTTGCAGTTTGGGTAGGGACTGGGCTGAGCAGATGATGGTTGAGTCATCTGCGTATTGGATGATTGTGCCATGTTTGGTGGCAGAGGCTAGATTATTGGTGTAAACAGAGAAAAGTAGGGGTCCAAGGATGGATCGTTAGGGAACCCCTATGGAGACAGGTAGTTGGGGAGATATGTCATTCTGCCATACAACGGATTATTGGCGGTCAGACAGGTAACTCTGAAACCAGTTGGTGACTGATTGTGAAAAGGATAGGTTATTGAGGACAGAGATAAGTTGTTTGTGTGGGACCATGTCAAATGCTTTAGATAGGTCTAGGAAAGTAGCAGAGGAGAGATAGCCATTGTTTTAATGCTGAAGGATAGTGTTAGTAAAGGAGAGTAAAGTAGTGGTGGTGCTATGGTAATGGTCAGAAACCATGCTGAGTACTGGAAAGGAGGATGTTAGTAAGGAGGTAGTGTGAGACCTGAGAGTGTATGCATCTCTCTAGTATTTTGGAGAGTGGAGAGAGAAAAGCTATGGGGCAGTAATTCGTTAGTTCTGCAGAGGGTCCGCCTTTGTGGAGGGGAATTATATGTGAGACTTTCCACAATGTGGGAACGTAACTTTCTGACAGAGATCGGTTAATCAAGATGGATACTGGGTAGGCAAGAGCATCAGCTGCGATTTGTAGGTATTCACTTGGGAGGTTGTCTGCTGCTAATTTGGTGGTTTTAAGTTTAGTTAAGAGTTTTTTTTATGTTGGAGGTAGGTACAGGAGAAAAAGAGAAGGCAGTGGGGAGATTACTAGTTGAAGGTGTGGGCTGGAGGGGAGGGGGGGTTGTGTTGTTTAGCTAGTGATAGTATGGTTTGGGTGAAGTGTGTGTTGAATGAGGTAGCAATATTTTCTGAGGAGTGAGGGATGTTAGGAGGAGGGGTACTGACTTTACCTGGGTGGAGGATGGAGTTTATGGAGGACCAGAATTGTTTGGGGATGTCAGGTTCTTGTATGAGGGGCTGGAAACAATCACAAAGCAAGATAAGTATGTTAAGAAACATCACAATTGACCAAGGACTGCTCTGAAACTGTAAGTCTTTTCTTAATTTCTCAGGTGGAAAACCAGGATAACCTTGTATCAGTAGGCTAATGTGGTCATAGCTTAAATTAACAAACACACAGTATTGATCAGTTATGGATACTATTTGCTAACAGAAGGGAATAAGAGAAAGTGGAAGATGTGTGTGGTGGTGGGGGGGGGGGGCTGCTTACAGCCAAAGCACAGTGCTCTCCAGGAGAAAAGGAAGATTGGCTCAAACAGGTAGACACATGCTCAAAGTTAACTGTAGCTGTTTGCAGACAGTTCAGACCCGGACTGCGCTTTCCTTATAGGAATGTTAAAGGTGGTACCGCAGTTGAATACTTAAGAGTGGAGTTAGGTGTAGAAGAGAAGAGTACAGAGAGGAGTAAGCACTTTTGAGATGGTAAATATATATTATAATGATTATAAAAAACATATTGAGCAAATAGCTACCACATGCAGGACAATGTCCTGAGCCACTGCTTAGTATATGCAGATACTAAGCCAATTTGAAGAACATTAGAAAACAAAAACCCAGACAGTTATGCAGCCACAGATAAAAATATAGCGAGCAGCAATCTGTCGTGGTTCTCTAATGTGATTCTATCCACCAGTAACAGCACAAACCTATAGAAATAATTTAGACACTAGTATGAGCTGTCTACACACAACACAATTACATGAATAACATTAGTGAACAAGGTGCAGCTATGCAAATAGGCCATACATGCTATTATACTAGTAACAACTTGGTGCATGCCATAGTAACATCAAAAATAATGCATAAAACATAGTAGATGTCTAACAAAATTCAACATAAACATATACAGTTGTAAAATGTCCAATACAATTCAACATAAATAGGCATTTACAGTTGTAAAACACTTACTGGAGAGACACTGAGCCTTCATGGAGCCTGTAGCAGAGTGGATTGTAGTTTTACAAATGGTGCCTGCCACAGGTAATATTTATTAACTCTGGGATTGTCTTAAGGTAATAACAGGGAAGGGGAGAAAAAGGGTGTGAGCAGGCAGTTCTTTGTAGTGCTGCTAATGAGCCAAAGCAAGACAAGTATGTGTTAAGAACAATCACAATTGACCAAGGACTGCTCTGAAACTGTAAGTCTTTTCTTAATTTCTCAGTTGGAAAACCAGGATAATCTTGTATCAGTAGGCTACTGTGGTCATAGCCTAAATTAACAAACACACAGTATTGATCAGTTATGGATACTATTTGCTTACATAAGGGAATAAGAGAAAGTGGAAGATGTGTGTGGTGGTGGGGGGGGAGGGCTGCTTACAGCCAAAGCACAGTGCTCTCCAGGGGAAAAGGAAGAATGGGTCAAACAGGTAGACACATACTCAAAGTTAACTGTAGCTGTTTGCAGACAGTTCAGACCCGGACTGTGCTTTCCTTATAGGAATGTTAAAGGTGGTACCACAGTTGAATACTTAAGAGTGGTGTTAGGTCTAGAAAAGAAGAGTACAGAGAGGAGTAAGCACTTTTGAGATGGTAAATATATATTATAAAGATTATAAAAAACACACTGAGCAAATAGCTACCACATGCAGGACAATGTCCTGAACCACTACTTAGTATATGCAGATACTGAGCCAATTGGAAGAACATTAGAAAACAAAAACCCAGACAATTATGCAGCCACAGATAACAATATAGCGAGCAGCAATCTGTCGTGGTTCTCTAATGTGATTCTATCTACCAGTAACAGCACAAACCTATAGAAATAATTTAGACACTAGTATGAGCTGTCTACACACAACATAATTACATGAATAACATTAGTGAACAAGGTGCAGCTATGCAAATAGACCATACATGCTATTATACTAGAAACAACTTGGTGCATACAAAATGCTAGCATGCCATAGTAACATCAATAATAAAGCATACAACATATTAGATGTCTAACACAATTCAACATAAACATATACAGTTGTAAAATGTCTAATACAATTCAACATAAATAGGCATTTACAGTTGTAAAACACTTACTGGAGAGTTACTGAGCCTTCATGGGGCCTGTAGCATAGTGGATTGTAATTTTACAAATGGTGCCTGCCACAGGTAATATTTGTTAACTCTGGGATTGTCTTACGGTAATAAACAGGGAAGGGGAGGGGAGAACAAGGGTGTGAGCAGGCAGTTCTTTGTACTGCTGCTAATGAGCCAAAGCAAGACAAGTATGTGTTAAGAAACAATCACAATTGACCAAGGACTGCTCTGAAACTGTAAGTCTTTTCTTAATTTCTCAGGTGGAAAACCAGGATAACCTTGTATCAGTAGGCTACTGTGGTCATAGCTTAAATTAACAAACACACAGTATTGATCAGTTATGGATACTATTTGCTAACAGAAGGGAATAAGAGAAAGTGGAAGATGTGTGTGGTGGTGGGGTGGGGGTTGCTTACAGCAATTTAGAGTGTCCAATCCACCTGCAACATATTTTTGGGATGTGGGAGGAAACCGCAGCACCTGGAGGAAACCCACACAACCACAGGGAGGACATGCAGACTCCACACAGAAGGCACCCCAGCTGATGTTCAAACCGGAGAACCTGTTGCTGTGAGGCAGCAATGCTAACCACTGCACCACCGAGGCAGACTTTCTAAAGAACTGAAAAAATATTGAAAACATTAAAATTAGCTTACTCCGTTCATAGACTAGTAAGGGCTTACAGGACAAAAGCAGGAGTCAGTCTTGGAAGGGGAATAGTATGGACTATTGTCTGGACTCATGTCAATAGATCACATGAGATTACATGTGCTTCTCAAGAAAGTTTTGCAATTAGTTCGGGGGAAAAGAACAACAGGTTTCATCCAGCTACATCAGCATATTTCTACACCTTGCAGAACCTCTCTTTTCAGGTCTGGATCATGTTCACACAGCACTGTCAGATTATTGTCTGCAGTATCACCTGTATTCAGAAAGTCACTCATCAACCTATCTCACCATCCAGCTCTCATGACAGTCCCTCTTCAAAATTACTTGCACCATCACCTAGCCTATCTTTAGGAGATTTGTATAGATTGTGTGATCTTGAATTACTGTGAATCAGCTCTGACAATTGTATTACTTATTATTTGAAACACAGGTGAATGTTTATCTCAAAGGAGAGTAAGTTATTAATAAAAAATGGGTTCCTAAGACACTTTGCATTTTATCCCAGTAATAGCACTGTGTAAAACCACAGGTAAATATGGAAATAGTTCCCTGTGGTTTTACACAACCTCTTAAATCGTTTTTCAGTTGTGCACTTGCCTTGCTTCATTTAAAAACTTTTAAATTGCTAATTTTGTAGAGTTTTAGTTGCATTTACTGTTTAGGACTTCACACTCAAGTGTGTTAGACTTCTCTGTGTTTATTTACTGTATTATTGCATTGTTTAGCCTGTTTTAACAAACAAAAAAAAATACTATCTTGTTTGCTCATTTCCCACCTTTCCTAGCCAGTCCAGATCCCAGGGTTTGCTTGTCTCAGGACTTTATTTTCTGTGTTCAGAGCTATCCAGATCTTGCTGTGGTAGAGTGAAGTCCTACTGCTTACAGTGGTAGTGGTGAGTATTGTACTGCCTATCTAACACTAGAGGAGTGGTTTCCAGCACTGAAATTGTAATTCTTATTAGCCGTTTTTGGGCTGATTTCTATCCCTTTCAACTTTCTGGCTTAAAAACGCGTGTTTGCACATTGTTCGCTTTGTACAGCATCGCGAGGCTACATATAAACTATTCCAGGTGCCAGAAAGTCTGCTCTTCAAATTTTCCCTCAGAGCTAGCTGTTTTTTCAGTAGTACCACTAAAATCTGAACCCCTGTGACTAGCACTTGCTCTAGAGCCTGCTGGAATGTACTAGGAAGCCTGAAACTGATACTAGCACTCAACTCTTCTTGTCAATAAGGAGAAATTAATCATAGGCACTAAACAGCCTATAATTGCAAAGTACCTTGCAAAGGTAAGGGAAAACAGCTCTTATACTTTACAAAAAAAGCACCTAAACAGGCATGTCCAAGGGTCAGCTTCCAGTGATTTCTCCTGTCCACCTGGTGAATCTGGGCATACTGGGGCAATGCGGCAACTGCCTCATGTACACAGACAACCCTCTCCTCCTACCACCCAACACTACAACCTGCGAGAGATGCACTTACATAGCCAAACTGGAAACAAAGCTCTCTCCAGCCAAGATTGTTCTAAACAGTCAAGAGGAGAAGGTTAACATCTGCACTACACCTCAAGCAACTCATAGCCCTTCAAAACCCAAACCATCAACACCCACATATAGCAACACTAAACCCACATATGCGCAGGCCCTTAACATTAACCTGCCTAAGCAACAAGGACCTCCGAAGCTGAAATGCAAAAAAAACACCAGCCACAACCAAAGTGACACATAGCTCACAACACCAGTGTGCCACCCAACAACAGCCCCTAAGGCAAGTGTACCCAACATTTTAGTCATAGGTAACTCTATAGTCAGGCACACTGATGTCCCACTCACCAGGCTGAACAAGGAGAAAATTACAGTCAGCTGCCTGTCGGGTGCCAGGATCTTTCACATAACGCATGCACTCAAGGCACTCCACTACAAGTACAAATATGACTCTGTCATTGTCCATGCTGGAGTGAATGGCTTACCTCCCTGGACTCCATGAAAAGAGACATGGAAGTGCTCTCGGATCATGTGGCCCAGGCAGGTATGACCCTAGCCCTGATAGCATCCTGCCTTCACCCAGAATGATACCACAGTATAAGAACAAAATGATTGACTTCAACAACTGGCTAAATTTCTGGTGTCATTCAAAGAGGATCCAGTATCTGTCTGCCTGGGAAGACATGATCGACAAGCCACGATGCTTTGCCAGAGATGGTCTGCACCTGTCACCCCTGGGATTTAGGTTACTGGCTAAAGCTCTTGCCACCCCTATAGTGCCTTTTTAGGCAAGGTTCAAAGGACAAAACCACCACCGTAAAAGATACAAGCATGCAAAATCTGAAGGAAATGTTACTCAATGCCAGAAGTCTAAACCTCAAAATGCACTCTCTCAAGGCATTCCTAAAAATGGAGAACATCGATATCTGTGCAGTAACTGAGACTTGGTTCAAGGCTCCAGAAAGCACCCCTGCAATACCAGGCTACAACTCTTACCACACTTTTCGACCACAAAATCAAGACCGAAACACTAAAGGTGGAGGAGTGTCCATATTCACCAAGGATATTCACACCTCCATGCTAGTTGCCCAACACAATGCATCTGAAATTTTCCAGGTGCAACTAACACTTGGTAAGACTGCAATCTAAATTGTAGCTTGCTACAGATCCCCCTACATGCCACAAGATTTTCACTACACCTTTCTAAACATACTGGAAAATATTAAGATACAACCAAACACCCTAATACTGGGTGATTTCAGCTACCCTGCCATTAACTGGGAAAACTACTCTGGTACCAACTCCTTTTCCCAACGGTTCTTGGAATTCATAAATTCCAACACCCTGGATCAACTAATCCATTGTCCCACCAGGGGCTCCAATATCCTAGACCTGGTCATTACCAACATGGGAGATAGATGCTCCACACCAGTGGTTACCCCCTCATTGGTCAGGTCTGACCATAAGCAAATCACCCTTGATATCCACATCCCACCCCCACCCCCCAGTAAGGAAACCTCCTTAAAAAACTTCTCCAAAGCCAACTTCATGCTACTGAAGTCAGAAGTGACAAACTTCATGACACCCATGCAGACGGGATCTGAAAGTTAGACTGCAGAATCCTACACTAAGGCACTGTACGAGCACATCCACTTGTGCATGAATTGTGCCATCTCAAATAGAACCAAGATGCTCTCCTCCAAAAAAAGGAAGTCAATCTGGTGGTCCCCTGCCATAAACAAACTATACAACAGAAGGAAGAAACTGTTTCAGAAAAGAGGAAAATCCCAGGATGCAAAAAACTCCCTCTCCAGCCTCAGTAAGAAGCTGAGATCCCTCATAAAATCCTCAAAAGCTAGTTACGAAAATAAAATTGCCAAAGATTCCAAAGACAACCACAAGGCATTCTAAAGTTATGTCAAGAATCTAAATGGCAATGCTCAGATCTGCTCTGACCTTCAACAGAATGGCATTAAATATACTGATCCCAAGGATATTGCCAATATCCTGACAGATCGATTTAGTGCCAACTTCATCCCCCTCTCACCCCCTAAAGGGCCCATCTCAATACGAAAAGATTGTCAAATTCCTGTAATCATGGCCACACAGGTAGAAACCACACTCTCCAAAGCTAAGAATACAGCATCCATGGGACTAGATGACATCCCAGGCTGTGTACTACATGAACTACAAAATGAACTGGCACCTCACTTCAGTGTCATGTTTAATTATAGCCTCAACTCAGGCTTTGTGCCTACTGAGTGGCACACAGCTACAGTTATCCCACTCCACAAAGGGGGATCCACCTTGGATCCCAGGAAATACCATCCCATCAGTCTGATGAGCCTGATCTGCAAGGGCATGGAACGCATTATCATGGAACGTATAAACAAAGACATTGGCAACCTTCAAACACTGGACCCCATGCAGTTTGGGTTTGTGAAAGGCCAATCTTGTCTCCTGAACCTGAATGACTTCTTCAAATCAGTCTCCAGAGCTGTTGACAAGGGTAAGGCGGTCCACACAGCCTATCTGGACCTCGCCAATGCCTTTGACACCATCCCCTACTCTGGAATCATAGATAAACTTACTAACTTGGGCATAAATTCCTACGTCACTTGATGGGTTGCCAACTGGCATACTGACAGAACCCAGACTGTAAAAGTAGCCGACTCCAAATCCAGCTCCAGGCAAGTGACAAGTGGAGTACCTCAGGGTTCAGTCCTTGGACCTCTCTTTTTGGCATCTTCTTCTCTGAAGTACAGGCTAACACTAAGGGACTCTGGCTAACAATGTTCACAGATGACTGCAAACTGGGAGCTATTATTGAATCCCCAAATGATGTGGATATTCTACAAAAGGGCCTTACAGAAACAGTTGCCTGGTGCCAGAGCCATGGGCTCAAGCTTTATGCCAAGAAATGTATAGTTATCCCCTTTGGAAAAAAACATGTACCCATGAATTACCACATGCGTGGTATTACAATAAACATCAAAAGTGTCATGAGAGACTTAGAGACACAGGTGGACAGTGGTCTCACTTTTGATAACCACATCACCACAACAGTCAGGAAATCCTATGTGGCACACCTCATCACTAAGGGCTTTTCATCCAGAAAAAAGGAGGTCATTGCCCCACTGTACTCATCCCTCATTAGACCTATTTATAGAGTATAATGCCCCATTTGGTATGTACCTCACAAGACATCTGCAACAGCTGGAAAGGCCACAAAAATACCTCACTAACAGAATCACAGGTCTAAAGCAGATGCCATATGCTGTCCATCTAAAAAAACTCCAGCTATACTCTGTGGCATATCGTCTACTCAGCGGCGATCTCTGCTTAACATACAAGGCCATGTCAAACCTTGAGCTGTTGGACATGCTCCACTTAAAGAAATCCCAATCCCTCAGAGCCACACACTCCAGGGATCTAAACCTTGTCATTACAATGAACAAAACATGCTGGAGGGATAGGTTCTTGACCCAGACACTCCCCATACTCTGGAATAGACTGCCCATACATGTCAAGCCGAGCACCTCCTTGGCCCTCTTCAAAAGGAACCTTGATGATTGCATGAGAGATAGGAAATTCACCCTGGGGATCATGTCAGTCGTCCTGCTAGACAGGGTTCCAAAGAAGTAAATATTGTGGAAAGAAATATCCAGGGAATTGTTATGGCTAGGCTTGTATAGGCCCTAGGGCTGATAGCCTAGTACCAACCTATGAACCTATGAAAGAAATCTGCATGACATAATATGAGAGGCAGTGATTAACACCACAACTTTGTACATTACTATTGTTTCACCTGGCAGCCATCTACAGCTTCAAAGCAGTAATACACAAGTTTTCAAAGAAACACTAATTAGAAAATTACAGATTAAAATGAGTATCCTGCCATGTAAACAAACTCTGTTGCTACTTCACCCTCACCACTGCAAAACTGATGAGATTTTTTTGTCTCTGAAGTCATAAATTATTATGTATAACAAGATAAAATGATATGATGTACAGTATTTCAGCAAACAACATATTTTAAGAAGAAATTGCATAATATAGTAAAAAAACAATATAAGTTTACATTCAAAAGCAAGGTATGAACTCATGGTAAATACTGAATTAACAATTTTTACTAATTATACCACAAGGGCATTCAGTACATGGGCACTTAGCTACACAACTTCAGAAGAATTTATGGTGTAAAGCAGAAAAAATTGTGATTATTATTCATATGAATTTCAACATCACTGAACAAAAGTCAGCGAGTACTCATATGATCTTCTTATGTGTCGATGTATTAACAACGAACTCTATGATTTTTTGGTAATTGAGTTTCCCTTGATACCCATAATAAAGGGTCTCCCGAAGATGCATAAAGGGGTATTACCCCCTCCACTATGCCCGATAGTATCAGGTACACAGTGGGTAACGGAGAATGCATCTATATATATACAATCTAAATTGGGTCCTTTGGTCAAGAAAGTACCAACCATCTTGAAAGACTCTTATGGACTCTTACATGATTTAAAATCAGATTCCATCAATGATAATATGTCTCAAGATACTATACTAGTTACAATAGACATTAAGAACTTATTTACGAGCATTCCAAATGATTATGGTTTGGAAGCCATAAAAGAATTTCTACATATGGATGGGACTTTTGACAGTGCTAGTCAGATGTTGATTTGTAGTCTCCTTGACATAGTGTTAAACAACAATGTGTTCCTGTTTCAAGATCAAGCATATGCACAGACATGGGGAATAGCCATGGGCACTCCCTGTGCCAATGCATATGCAAATTTGGTAATATATCAATGGGAGAGTAGGTTTATTCTCCATAATGACAGGTTTAAGAATGTTATCTTATATAGGCGTTTTGTCGACGATATTTTGTTATTTTGGAATGGTGACTTGGACTCACTACAGGAATTTCTCACTTATATGGAATCTACCACCTCTTTTTTAAGATTTACATTGGAACAGTCATATACTAGCATTAGTTTTTTGGATATCACAATTGCTAAAGACTCTATGAACAATATTACCACATCTATATATAGAAAGCCCTGTTGGAGGAATGCTATCCTCCATTACGACAGTATGCACCCTCGACATATTTTTCGTAATGAGGTTAAGGGACAGATAATTAGAACTGTCCGTCTATGTAATCAATGTGATGATTTGAATGTGCAGCTTGAACGTCAAAGAACTTACTTTATTGACAGAGGCTATCCCTCCAGGTTAGTTGATGACCAAATATCATTAGTACTAGAACCCCGATTAATAATTATAAGGGTAATTATTTGAAAAATAGTTATCAACAGGGCGCACGATTGGCCTTTAATATTAAGTACACAAATGATACTCATCACATTACCAATATTATTATGAATAATTGGAAAATCCTGTTACTAGATCCTACCATAGCGCAGATTGTGGGTAATAGACCCACTTTCAGATTTAGAAATAGTCTGAACCTCAAGAGATTATTATGTAATGACAAAATGGATGACTCTATGGTAGATATCAGGGCATTATACAAAAAAGGGACCTATTCTTGTACCAGATGTAGCATGTGTAGATTTATATCTAAGATACAGTCTTTTACAGTACCTGGTTTAAATTTAACATTTACACCAACATTTTATGCAACATGTGACTCGAAAAATGTGATCTATCTGACTACCTGTGAGGTATGTGATGCTTATTATGTGGGAATGACAACAAGGAGGCTTAGGGATCGAATGTACAACCACAATTATGATATTAGGAAGGAGAACATGAGCAATGCCCTAGCCAAACACTGCCATTTGTTTCCAAAGTATCATTTTAAATTCAGGGTTATTCAGATAGTATATAACAACTTGAGAGAAGGTAATAATATTGGGTCCCTTGAACTTTATGAACTCAAGTGGATTTTTAATCTTAGGTCACATACTGAACCAGGACTTAATCAAGCACTTAGTATCAGACCAGCTCTTTTAGGACAAAGATAAATATATGCACTGGTACATGATACTTCTATTTTTTAACTATATTGGTGTCATAAATTTAATGATTATATATTTTTCTTTAGCTATATTAGCTCTAACAATGGATTTTTACCTATTCTCCTGACAAGTTACTAACCATATAATGGCCACAAGAATGATATGTATCATGCCCTCAGAGATTATAGAGGCTATTTTTTAATGTTTTTAGTTATTTTATTAAAGAATTCTTGAGATGACATTATTGTATTATACTTTTGTTAGTAATTAGTATTTTATATGTAACACGGTTAGTTATTGTGATTTTTGCATTTATAAAGAAACTGTATGCTTATATAAAATGTGAAGTATAGCTTTAACTGGGAACTTAGTATATATTTTGGGTTGTTTTAACTAATTAATTAGCAATTATAATTGATTGATTACTTAATTACACAAGTTTTTAGTATAAATTAGTTTTTTGCTTGATTATTGTAACCTGATGAAGCGTGCCATAGAGGTGCGTGAAAGCGCTTGTTTCTATTAAAACTTTTAATTACAGTATCGTGGTGGTTACTTACAGTTTTTCTTGCATATTTTGGTCTTCGTTTTGCAAGGAACCTTTGGATGGTTATAGTTTGTTTGTTGCTATTATAGTAAAAAGAAATATAAGTTTACATTCAAAAGCAAGGTATGAACTCATGGTAAATACTGAATTAACAATTTTTACTAATTATACCACAAGGGCATTCAGTACATGGGCACTTAGCTACACAACTTCAGAAGAATTTATGGTGTAAAGCAGAAAAAAATGTGATTATTATTCATATGAATTTCAACATCACTGAACAAAAGTCAGTGAGTACTCAGGCATGATTTTGCAAACAATAATATGGGCAACTGTTCTATAATAAAAAAAAATATATTAATTAAAATTGAGAAGGACTGTCAGAAGAACAGTGACAGTAGAATGTGCACCACACACCATTGCCCACAGATATCACAGCATGCATCAGTTATACTCCATTTACTATTATGAAGAACACAAAAATAATTTGCATTCGAAATATCAAAGTGAAAACTAGAAAGTCAAAAAAAAGTCACAATGTCAAATCCACTGATGGAATTCAGCAGATTCAACATTGTTTTCGAATACAGCACCTGATGTCCGTATTGGAGCTCATGTACAGTAAACTCCTATACCTGACATCACATTTTTGCAGGGGGGATGTCCCCCTGCACCCCCCTGTGGGGGGAATGTGCCCCCCACACCCCCTGCTAACTATATATTCCAACTCTAAGATCACAATACAGTGAGGAAAGGGATGAATTTCCCTATCCGCACTGCACCACGATCTCTGTACAGTTCTTCCAATTTATCTTAGCAAATGCACAGTACATTTGCTAATATAAAGGTTTGAACATTGAGAATGCACCCATATGAAACATTCAAACATCTGTAGTTCGAACTTTTCATAATGGTGCATTCTCACCTCGACATTATAATAGTAAACCGTTATACTCTATGTGGTTTTACAATAAAGGAAGCACTAACCTGAATGTCATGGCTCATAGTTCTGGATTAGCAACTGGGAAGAAAATTAAAACACTGTCATCTGTGCTAGCATGCCTGCCAGGAATGTTGTGTATATTCTCAGATTAACTTGTATTGTATGCCAGCATGTCTAATTGTGAAAATGTAGACACGTTTTTTAAATGTTGAGTATTTTCCTGTTTAAACTGAATGCTTAAAGAATCTGTCAGTGTTTTGATACATTTCTAATTGTGCATGTTTGAAATGGAGATTCTAATGTATTGTGGAGAATCAGCTGAACAGTAGGTGATGTCATCAGAATATTCCTGGTTGCTAGATGATTATCTGAAAGGCTGATTGACAGGAAAAATAACTTTTTCAAACAGCTGACTATTATTTTAAAAAAATAAGACAGTTGAGACTGTTAAGCTGAGCAGTTAGTCATGTGCTGAGCAGTTTGTGAAGAGTTGAAGTCAGTTGCATTGTTGTGCAGTGATGCCTGAAGAAAAGAGAACTCACCAAATAGTGTAAGCCTGCCTTTGCTTTGCAGTTATACTTTAGAGTACATCAGTGACAGTATTCTCTAGTTAGATTAGGAAAGTTTAGCTACTCAGATATAGTTTTTCTAGAATGATGGACTTCTATCATACAGTTTAATTTTGCATTTCTGGTGACTGAATTCTGGTTTTTATTGAAAGCTATTAACATTCTTGTAATCATTTTACTTATTGTTAAATGTTTTTCATTACTTTACACTGTGGCTTGAAAGCAGTGTGTTCTTTAGAGAATAGAGAGTGCTTATACCTGTTTGATACTCCCCAGGTCACCTTGAAGGCCTGGTCACTTGTGGTCATAGCTATCATTCATTTTGATATTTAATTTTCATAATTGGACCCCTTTAGAATGGAGCAAATACACTCTGATTGGTGGCATCATTACCATTTTATTTGGGGGAAGGGACACAGCTGGAAATCTGTATCAGGCTTTCCCAGAAGTGTTTGGATGTGTGAGATTTAAATTTACTTTGAGTATGTGTGTATCAGAGGTCTTAAACTGGGGCACATTGCTCTGAAGTGTGTAATAAGGAATTACATTAGAGGTGGACAGAAGTATACAATCCAGTCCCAGATTATTGTGATATGTTCCTATTGTGCTCTTAATGCAAAATTATGAAAAATTACTCCTGTTTAAGTGACAGTCTGAAATTGGAGTCGGTAGTATGGATCGAAGCTCCTTAGTTCCTGACCGAGGATAGTGAGGGATGTCACATTAATTGCTGGCAGTCTGGTGGGATATAGCCAGACATTACATTGATTGGTGCCAGTGGTTTGGGATTTTTAATTGGATTCCAGTAGCTTTTGGGTAGTTGCCATTAAGGTGTGCACTCTTGATGGGTCTATATTAAATTATCAAAAGCCGACAGTGTTGAATCTGACATTGTCGACACGAGAATAGCAAAACTGCAGAACATGGAAGAGGTAAATAGAAATCTTCATAAGGGGAGATTTCCATTTACTTCAATGTATTGTGGTCTCGGAGTTGGTATATTTAAGTAGCAGGGGGTGTGGGGGTGCAGGGGAGCTTGCCTCCCCCTGCCTACACCATTTAGTTCTTTTTGTTTTTGTTTTTATTTTTTTTTTGGAACTTTTGATGTTTTAACAGTTCGATCACTAAGGGTCAACCTTTAGTGATTCGAACTGTTAAATATTCAATTTTCCAATATAGACCCCTCTTGATAGCCACAAGATAAACATTCAGAATTTCAATCCAATACAGTTTTATTTATTTTTTTAGTTAGATAGTCAGGGCTAGCAGACAAGGATGCCAGCAGATTTTAGCAAGCTGGCAATAATCAAGTTGGTTAAGGAGTATGAAGCCAGTGGACTGGTGCATGCCATACTGATCAAAGAAACAATGATTTCAGCCTTGGTTGCAGCCACAGCTCAGACCAGGTGGTTGGAGGATATCCAGTTTAGTGTTGGTGATGTGCAGCCTGCCAAGAAGAGACAATCTATAGTTTCTTCAGAGGACCTAAGAATCTGTCTGAAGTTAGAGATACTGTGCTTGGAGGCCAAACATCTAGAGACTGAGGAGAAACTGCACCTGGAAGCCCAATGACAGGAGGCCAAGTAGAGTATGCAACATCTTGAGGCTGAGGAGAAACAGTGCCAATGTGAACTGGAGGACAAATGTCTAGAGACTGAGGAAAAACTGCAACTGAAGACCCAATGCCTGGAGGCTGAAGAAAGGGAGAGAACGTGATGTTTGGAAGCTGAGGAGAAACAGCATCAACATGAACTGGAGGTCAGATGTTTAGTAGCCATGGAAAACAAGAGGCAGCACAGGCATGAAATGGAGCTTGAAACCTTTTGATAGGGTCATGGAGGTAATGGGGAGGGAATAACTCAACCCAAGAAGCTGTACAGATCAGTATACTTTTTCTTCAAGTACAGGGATGGGGATGCTTTGATAGTTTTATTCATATATTTGAGCGGGTATGTAGACAATATGATGACTGTGAGCTCTAGGTTTGGCTCCTGAATCCGTTAATCCATGGTAGAGCTGTTGGCCATGTCAAAATTGCCTGATGTGTATTGTTTGAACTATGTTATAGTTAGGAACTGTCTTGTCAATTGTTTTAAACTAATACCTGAAGCTTATAGAAAAATAATACCTGAAACTTATAGAACAAAGGTTTTGTGAACATAGACACAAGGCAGATGAAAGTGTACATGATTCTATTGCTGACTTAAGTACTTATTTTCACAGATCGGTGAGTGGGTGTCAGGTCATCTCTTTTGATGGAGTGGCAGACCTTCTGGTGAGGGAACAAGCTGGCAGTACTTTGCATGATGACATGAGAGTCTAGTTAGCAGACCATGAGTGCAACTGTGCAGAGGAGTTGGGGAGAAAAAGGGATCTCTACTTGGCAAGCAGAGCACCACTGCATGAAAAAGGGATACCGGTGCGGCACATGGACATAAGGAAACCCATGGGGCAGTCTAAACCACACCAACAGCATACACCAGTAATGGGGGAACTACTAATTCAAGTGCACGATTAAGGATTAGATTTTTCAAGTGTAACCAGAGGCGACAGATAGCAGCCAAATGTCCATCAAGGCAAGGTGAGAAACAGAAGGTGAGGGAGCCAGCAAGTGGTGATGACAAACTGCCAGTAGTAAGTTGTTTAGAAACAACTGGGGTGCCAAATTGTCACCAAAATTTCTATCCTACCTTAGTAGATGGCAGACAGGTAACTGCTAAGAGGGACACAGATTCTGATATAACCATTGTGAGGCCTGCAGTGCTTACAGAAGAGCTGTACTTACTTGGGCAGTCCACTCAGAGTGTTGGGAGGGACCCCATTCAAAATAGCTTTGGCTAAGGTTCATCTTGACTGGGAGGGTGGAAGAGGAAGCAAGCAAGCAGGTGTGTTTGAGGATATTCCTGCAGATGTCCTAATAGGGAATGGTTTTGATGATGCACTGCCTTGTGTACATGCAGTGACATGCAGTCAGGCTTGGAGAAAGGTATTATGTCCAGTATTCTGGGAGAAACCCAGAAAGATCTCATACCTGATGCTGGGACTGGCATGGTGGCTGTTTCAGGGAAGGTGCTAACTGATAGCAGTAAGTCTGAATGTGAGCCACTGCTGCTTATGGGTAATGACATTTCCTTGGACATGGTGACTGCAAGGAACAAGGTGAGTGGTGGTACCTACAGTGACAATGAGGCACAGCTGTCAGAAGTGATTAGTCTTCCTGTGGAAGGGAGGCTTGTGTTTGAGAATATTCCTGCAGATGTCCTGATAGGGAATGCCTCTGAAGATGCAGTGCCTTGTGTGCATGCACTGACACATAGGCTGGGAGAAAGGTATGTAGGTTCAGTAGTCTGGGAGAGACCCAGACAGATCTCATACTTGAAGCTGAAACTAATGTGGTGGCTTTCTCCAAGAAGGAGTTATCCTGTAGCAATAAGTTTGAAAGTGAGCTACAGCTGCTGGGAGGTACTAATGCTCCCTTGGACACAGTAACTGCAAGGACAGAGGGGAGTGATAATACCCATATTGACAGTGAGGTACAGCTGCCAGATGATACTAGGCTTCCTGTGGAAGGGAAGCCTGGTAGGCTCACAAATGTACAGTCGAAACAGGCTCAGCTTATGGACACCTAGAGGCTAAGGAGAAACAGCATCAATGTGAACTGGAGGCCAAATGTCTAGAGACTGAGGAGAAACTACACCTGGAGACCCAATGTCTGGAGGCTAAAGAAAGGGAGATAATGCAATGTTTGGAGGCTGAGGAGAAACAGCAAGAAGCCTAGTATCTTACAGTACAAAACTTGAGGGAGATAGTTAAGGAGGCATCTGAGTCTCAAGCAAGAGGGGAGTCTGTATACAGAAACAAAGGTTTGTTGTATAAAGAGTGGACTCCTAACAGATGGCTGGAAGGTGAGGTAGTGCGGTAGATGGTAGAGCTTACAGTCTACCATCTACTACTTCTAGTTATAGTCCCTAATATTCCTTGGGAAGGGGATATTGAGGTAGAGAAGTTTAGGTTTGTTGTACAGAAAGTGGACATCAAAGGGAGGACTGGAAGGTGAGGTAGTGTGTCATTTGATAGATACTAGAGTCTGCTGTATGCCACTTTTAGCTGAAGTGCCTAATATTTCTTTTCCAAATGATATTGATGTAGAAAAGTAGCAAGTGCTTTGTTACGAATTTTCAACAGGGTAGATTTTCCAAGGGAGATACTAACTGATGAAGGTGTCAACTTCATGTCAGACCTGCTGACTTGTCTGTGGAAGCATTGTGGAGTGAAATGTTTACAGAGCACCCCCTACCATCTCCAGACTATCAGACTAATGGTCTTGTGGAGAGGTTAAACTCTGTATTGAAAACTATTCTAAATTCTTTTGTAGACCAACATGTGAAGGAGGTCTTGAATAGATTAAGTATTGCAGGATTAACCATTAAACCCAGTAAGTGTCAAGTCGGTATGGCAGAAGTCACTTACTTAGGACACAGAGTGGGAAGTATTAAAATTAAGCCAGAACCTGTCAAGGTGGAACCTATCCAAGCATGACCAGTTCCTGTTACTAAGAAACAAGTGAGAGCACTTCTAGGAACAGCCGGGTACTATAGGAAATGTATGCCCAATTACAGTACCATAGCTGTAGGCCTTATGGACCTAACTAGGAAAAATAAACTGGACAAGGTAGTGTGGACCACAGATATGAACAAGCATTCCAAAAACAAACAGAGATTTTGGAAGGACCCCCTGTGTTAGCCAGCCCAGATTACAATAAAGAATTTATTGTACAGGTAGATATTTCAAATTATGGTGTGGGGACTGTGCTCTGCCAAGTTTCTGCTGAAGGCAAGGGTCACCCAGTGATTTATCTGAGCCATAGACTTCTACCTAGAGAAGAGTGTTATGCAGCTGTGGAGAGAGTGTTTGGCCATAGTGTGGGCATTGCAAAAAGCTGCAGTGCTATGTTTATGGGAGAAAATTCTCTACAGTATACTCACAAAGCACAACACTCTAACATGGCTTAATAAGGTCAGTAAGCAAAATGCCAAGTTACTGAGGTGGAGTATAGGATTGCAAGCATATGATATGACCATACATTATCACAGTGGGGTTAATAATCCCAATGTGGATGGAGTGTCCAGGAGAGGAGTGGGTTATTATTCCAGGTAGACACATTTTTCTCATGCATCTACTTTCAAGGGTCACTTGAAAATCATGCTTGAGTCATGGGGGGGGGGGGTGAAGAAAATGAAAACGCTGTCATCTGTGTTAGCATGTCTGGCAGGAGATTTGTGTATAATTTCAGATTAACTTGCATTGTATGCCAGCATATCTAATTGCGAAAATGTAGACGTTTTAAATGTTGAGTGTTTCCTCTGTTTAAACAGAATATTTAAAGACTCTGTCAGTGTTTTTGATACATTTCTAATTGCGCATGTTTGAGAGGGAGATTATAAAGTACTGTGGAGAACTGCCTGAACATTAGGTGATGCCATTAGAATATTCCTGGTAGCTAAGTGATTATTTGAACAGCTAATTGACAGGAAAAATAACTTTTTCAAACAGCTGACAGTTATGTTTAAGAAAATAAGACAGTTGAGATTGTTAAGCTGAGCAGTTAGTCAAGTGCTGAGCAGTTTGTGAAGAGCTGCAGTCAGTTGCAGTGCTGTGCAGTGATACCTGAAGAAAAGAGAATACACCAAAAAGTTTGAGCCTGCCTTTACCTTGTGGTTATGCTTTAGAGTAGATCAGTGATAGTATTCTCTAGTTAGATTAGGAAAGTTTAGTTATTCAGATAGAGTTTTTTCTAGAATGATAGACTTCTATCCTACAGTTTAATTTTACATTTCTGGTGATTGAATTCTGGTGTTTAATGAAAGCTAATGATTTACATTCTTGTAATCATTTTACTTATTATTAAATGTTTTTCATTACTTTGCATTGTGACTGGAAATCAGTGTGCTCTTTAGAGATTATAGCATGCTTATACCTGGTTGATATTCCCCAGGTCACCTTGAAGGCCTGGTCGCTTCTGGTCATAGCCATCATTTATTGTGATATTTAATTTCCATAATTGGACCCTTTTAGAAGGGTGTAAATACACTCTGATTGGTGTCATCATTACTGTGTTATTTTGGGGAAGGTCTGTGTCAGGCTTTCCCAGAAGTGTTTGGATGTGTGAGATTTAAATTTACATTGAGTGTGTGTGTATAAGAGATCTTAAACTGGGACACATTGCTCTGTATTGTGTAATAAGGAATTACATTAGGGGTGGACAGAAGTATACAATCCAGTCCAAGATCATTGAGCATGTTCCTGTTGTGCTCTTAGGGGAAAACTGTGAGATATTACTCTTGTTTAAGTGACAGTCTGACAGTGGAGTCAGTAGTAAAGATTGGAGCACCTTAGTTACTGACCCAGTATAGTAAGGGAAGTCACATTAATTAGTGGCTGTCCGGAAAGATAAAGCCAGACATCACAGCCACCACTCATATACCTGTGCAGCCTTATGACATACATGAGTCTGTTGCAAGGAGTCCCTTACTAATGCTGTCAGCTGGTCATCACTACTCATATTTGGAGCAGGGCCATGTGCTGCAGTCACAGCATGGGTCACTTCATTGCCAAAACAGTGCATGATCATGTTATGTCACATGCAACATAGAGTAAACATCCTGCATGCAGTAGATGAGTCATACTTAAATGTATACTCAGACTCATTGAAGCACCTGAAATGTTATAGGTCCATTCTGCAGCTACACTTGGATTTCTCATAGATGTTATGACCTATGGCTTCACTAGATATCAAGTATCATCTGAAAGCCAAAAAAGGGGGGGGGGGCAAAACAAAGGAAAAGTGATTTAATACTCAGTAATGCCTTTTACCATGAATAACTACATAAATGTGAAAGAAAAAAGGGAAAAAAATAACTCACCAACAAGATGACCCTGGGCCATCCTTCCATGCAGGAAGAGATAGTAGAGTGAGCTAGTGTAAAAGATATGGGAATTATCTGCACTGCCAGGATGTTGGGCGAAAACATTGGTGATGCACCCCAGTTCATCATGCACTACCTGTCAGTTGATTGTCTTATTGTGGTATCATTCACCCTGTGGACCAGAAGGGGACCTAATTGCAACATTGGTGCAATCTATCACATTGAGTAACTTAGCAAAATGTGCCAACCTATAATAGGCACTTATACTCCTGAATCAGTCCTAAGGTGACTCTGGGAAATAGATGTACTGATCCACATGTGGAAAGAGTACATCCAGATACTGCTGCACTGTTCTTAAGGCAGAAACCTGTGAGCCCTCAAACATGTACCCAGTCTGTCTCTGGCAGGTCCCCATAACAAATATAATGAAGGCTATATATACCTTATTCTCCACAGGGATAGGAAATCTACACATTCTTCCAGTGCCCCTATGAGGGTCATAAATACCAACTAAGGCCCTTTTCTAGGTTCATAGGTAGTTATTAGGCTATCTGCCCGAAGGCATTTATAAGCCTAGCCAGAATGTGTTGTCTTTCACCACCCATCCACTCCTCAAGGTTCTCTTGAAGAGTGTTAGCGAGGAGCTCTGTCTAATGTAGATTGGAATCTTGTTCCAAAGCAAGGGAAGTCTCTGGGACAGGAATGTATCCCTCCAGCATGCCATATTTACTGTTGTGGTGAGGTTTAGATCCCTAGAGCATGTGGCTTGAGGGGATTAGGTTTTCTTTAGGTGGAGCATGTCCATCAATTCTGGGTTGGACATGGCCTTGTATGTCAGGCAGAGATCACCTCTGAGTGGGCAGTATGCAACTGTGTACAGCTGGAGTTTCTTCAGTTGAGCTGCATAGGGCATCTGTTTGAAGTCAGTGATCCTCTCGGTGAGGTACTTCTGTGGTCTTTCCAGCTGTTGCAGGTGTCTTGTAAGGGACATCTATGATGGGTCTGATGAGTGATGAGTAGAGCGGCACAATGACCTCTTTTGATCTGGATGCGAGCCCTTTTGTGATTAGGTGGGCCACATAGAAGGATTTTCTTATCACTTTGGCAATGTGATTATCAAAGGAGAGATTACTATCTACTTGGGTCCCCAGATCCCTTATTATGTTTTCTGTATTTAGGGGACTACCACCTATGTGGTAGTTTGTGGGTACTTTGTTTTTTCCAAAGTGGATGACTATGCACTTTTTGGCATTTAGCTTGAGGCCATGATTTTGACCAGGTATCTGTCTCAGTGAAACCCTTTTGGAGGATGTCTGTGTCAGCTGGAGAATCAGTTATAGCCCCTAGTTTGCAGTCATCTGCGAACTTGGTCAGCCATAGTCCTCTTGTGCTTGCCTGTACCTCTGAGGAGTATATGCAGAACAGGAGGGGTCCTATGACTGAGCCCTGGAGAATGCCACTTCTAACCAGTTTAGAGTCAGACCTAGCTCCTGCAACTCTTACCATGTGGGTTCTGTCCATGAGCCAGATGGCAACCCATCTTGTGACATAGGGGTTTATGTTCAGGCTGGTGAGCTTGTCTATAATACCAGAAAGGGGAATGATGTCGAAGGCCTTTGCAAGGTCTAGGTAGGCTGTGTGTACCACCTTTCCCTCATCTATAGCCTTGGTAACTGTCTCAAAGAAGTTCACCATGTTTAGGAGGCATGGTCTGCCCTTAACAAACCAAATTGGGTAGGGTACAGTGTTTGGAGGTTCACAATGTCTCTGTTAATGAGTTCCATGATGTGCTCCATAGCTTTGCAGACCGAGCTAGTCAGGCTTATAGGGCAGTAGTTCCTGAGGTCTGTTGTGGCTCCACCTTTGTGGAGCAGAATAACCATTGCTGGGCACAACTCTATGGGTATGTAGCCTGTGGAGAGGCTGAGTTTTAACAGTGTGTTTAGGTGAGGGGTTAGTTCGTCTTTGAGCTTGTGTAGGATGCAGCCTGGAACACCATCCTGTCCCATTGATGCTGTGTTTTTGGCTTTGGAGAGGGCTGTTTTAACCTGAGTGTCTGATTTCAGGGGCTCTACATTCTTCTGGTATGGTTATGGACCCTTTTGAGGGTGAGAGGTGGGTGAAGTTTGCACTGAATCGGTCTGCCAGGATGTTGGCGATATTTGTTGGTTCAGTGTATTTTGTGCCCTTCTGCACTAACATCGAGCAGATCTGAGCATTGCCACTTACATTCTTGACATAGCTAAAAAATGCCTTGTGGTTATCCTTGGAATCCTTGGCAATTTTTCTTTCGAAGCTCGCCTTGGATAATTTTATGATGGATCGTAGTTTCTTGTTGATACTGATCAGGGATGTCTTCCCTTCTTGGGATTTTACTCTTTTCTGTACTAGTTTTGTCCTTCTATTGTATAGCTTGTTTATGGCAGAGGCCCACCAGACTGGTTTCCTTTTCTTAGAGGAGTGAGTCTTGGTTTTGCTTGGGATAGCATGATCCATGCATTCTTGTAGGTGCCCATAGAATGCATTAGTAAAGGATTTTGCAGCCTGGACAGTATTATCCTTTAGCATGGGGACTTTGAAACTTTCCACATCTGTCTTAAGTAATGTGAAGTTTGCTTTTGAAAAGTTTTTCATGGTGGTTTCTTTGTCTGGGGGTGGGTGTGAAATGTGGATATCCAAAATGATTTGTTTATGGTCGGATCTAACCAGCGAGGGGTTGACCTCCGGTGTGGAATACCGGTCGCCCATGTTGGTGATGACCAGGTCCAATATGTTATCACCTCTGGTGGCAGTGTTGACCAGTTGATTTGAGTTTATAAATTCTATGAAATGTTGGGCCAGGGAGTTAGTACTTGTGTAGTTCTCCCAGTTAATGTTTGGGTAATTGAAATCACCCAATATTAGGGTGTTTGGTAGGACCTTTGTTTCCCAATGTTTCCAGAAATGTGGAATGGGGGTCATGGGACATGGTGGGTGATCTGTAGCAAGCTACAATTTGAATTGCAGTTTTGCCCGTTGTTAGTTACACATGGATGATCTCTGAAGCATCATGTTGTGCCACTAACCTGGGGGTGTTGGTATCCTTGATGAATATGGATACGCCCCTGCCTTTTGTATTTCGGTCCAGGTTCTGTATCCAAAATGTATGCTACGAGTTGTACCCTGGTAGTGCTGGTGTGGTCTCTGGAACCTTAAACCAGGTTTCTGTTACTGCACCTATATCAATTTTCTCCATACTGACGAGTGCCTCGAGTGCATGCATTTTGAGATTTAGACTTCTGGTATTGAGTAGCATTACCCTCAGTTTTTTGTTACTTGTGCTATTATCTACTCTGAACCTGTCCAGTATCTTATTCTCAAAGTTAGTGAGATATCCTCTGCCTTTATCTCTGCCTTCTTGTCCAGGGAGCACTGATGGGTTCAAATGGTTTTATCTTAGCCAAGACAAGCAACTCATACCTGGAAATAGCAAGGCTAGCAGCAAATTACAGCATTTTCAAGGAATGCATAGTAGATAGTTTTGGTGAGGCTTCTGTTTTATATAAGGTATCAGCAGATAGCATGGACAAGCAGGAAAATTCCACTTTAAATTGCAAATGGGTGCGATAATGCTTCATAGGTTCATAGGGAGGTACTAGGCTATTGGCCCAAGGGCCTACATAAGCCTAACCAGCAAGGTGTCATAGCTTATGCCACCCAAGAAAGTTATTTTCCTGTGTCACTGTCCAGCAGAGACACAGAAGTGATCCCCAGGGTGTATTTCCTATTTCCCATCCACTCATCAAGATTTTTCTTGAGTGCTAATGAAGAACTTTGCTTGACATAGATGGGTAGCTTGTTCCAGAGTATAGGAAGTCTCTGGGACAGGAATCTATCCCTCCAGTGTGTCCTGTTTATTGTGGTGACAAGGTTTAGGTCCCTAGACCATGTAGCTTGGAGGGATTGGGATTTCTTTAGGTGTAGCATGTCCAACAGCTCTGGGTTTTTCATAGCTTTATATGTTAGGCAGAGATCACCTCAGAGTAGGCAATACTTCAATATCATGTGCTCAGTTACATCATTCCTCATTTACATCTCATTAGACGTTTATTTGCTTATGCTCATTTAAAGTCGATCATGCATTAGTGTAAGTGGACTATATGAATCACGGCTATGCTGTGGTCTTTCAGGAACAGTGCAAATATCCTTAAGTAGTCTTTGTTAAGACTATGAATACCACCCTACGTATCTGCTTAACTTAATGCTTCAGATGTGTTTATAATGGAAACATAATATACATAATTGTGTAAAGTATAACAAATAATATGTATAGCCTGTCTAATTATAATGTATGAAATAATGTATGAAGGTTGACAGATGCACATTTGCATGCATTCAAGATGAGTCATTGTCATTACTCTTTAATTTTTTACTTTTTTTGCTATTGTATATGTGCATATACGTTATTTATGTGTACTTATTATAAACAAAAGAATCACCCACAAATTTTGTAGGGATTTGTTAAGAGTGTGCACATTTAGAAAACAATTCCTTATTTTCTTTAAGATGGCAATTTGCAAGAAACAGATGAAATCACTGAGTTTTTTATGTTACCATTTCAACATATAGATTATGCAGTGTTCTTTTTGGGAATTGTGCACATATAATGAAATGTGAACAAGTGCAACACCTCGGCTTAGCATTATACATGTGGTCTCTCTCTCTCTCTCTCTCTCTCACTCACTGTAATTACATATAATCACACTGGCAATCCACCAGTAATTTTCAACTGCACAAACATGTATCAGATTTTTTAATGTATACTAAAATCATTTTTAAATAGTCACATCTTTGTCTGACACTGAAACTGTATATCAAAGTGTTATAGTGCAATAAATAGAATTTTTTCTTTTCTTTTCACAGAATAGCTCTCACTCAATACACTATTTATAATTATAGCTAATGCTGTTCTCTGATAAAGTGGTAAATTACACAGCTTATCAGTGTTGTAGGTATTGGCAGCTGTAGCACTTTGAACATTAGGACCCTGGTGTCAGTTTTATGTCATTGCATCAAAATGTGCTAAGTACTTATGTGATGGGCATTACATTACCTTCTCTTATAGATGGAGTGCATAGCTTTAAATATTATGAACTAACAGTGGTTAACATCTGATGTAGTACAAAGAACTTCCAAGAGAACTCTGTGTATAATACGGACATCAAAGAGATCAGACTACACCTTCTGTCTCTGAGTTAATTATTGAACCGCCTAGCTTGCTATTCCCACTACACACAATCTATGCAGCACTGTTTCAGGCTTATATAGGATTTTTTCCCTTTATCTATAGCTGAACAGTATGAAGCACTATAGCTGGAGGGTGAAGATGACAAGCCTTGGTAACCTGATGAGCTACCTAGTAACTTCTTTCATGAACTGAACACGTTAGCTTTGAACCTTGTCCTAAAACATTTAACTATTTGCGCAATTCCTTCTTCACCTAGATTATAATGCAATGCACTGACAGCGTTTATTTTTTAAACATGTGAAGACTCAAAACAGATTAAGACGTGTTTCTGTTTCATATGTGGACAATCTTTTTTTAACTGCTATCCAATGTAATGTCTATGGGAAGGATGATCTATTTTCCATTTGCAAACATACTGTATAAATATGAAACATGAGGCAGTAGACTAGAATTAAGCAAAATACAAAAGAATGACATTAATAGAGATTCCACCAAAAGATTTCCCATTAGAAGATCAAAAAAGTTTCAAAGGCAGGTTGTGAACATATACTAGTAGCTCGATAGCTTTGTGGATGTATATTTGTCAGTTGTTGATCAGGTTTAGGGTTTGAATTCCCAGTACACATTCAAAGAGCTGTGTTGTTCATATTTTAAATCAGAGGTTTAAATCAGACTGCTTGCGACCGTATTCACTTGTATACTGAAAAGGCAATGACAAGGTTATCACGTGTAACAGCAGTTGATTACTGTTCTTGTGCAGATCAATGCAACCTTTTTAAACTTTGCTAAAAACTGAATTTAAACATTTTTTTTTACTTTAGAAGATGTTAAGTACAAGACCAAATGACTGTGATGCATGTGTGTACACATACTCCCAACTTTTTTATAATCTTGCATATAGACTGGTGGTTTATTGACACTAAAAACACAAAAGTATGTTCATGGTTATCAGCAAAAGCTTTCTACAAACTACTTGGCATCTGGTCATTTAATGTATTTAAGCAATGTTTTTCATAAAATATTTTAAGTATGATCTCATTTTGTGTTTGCAAGACTATCAGTTTACAGATTTACAAAATGCATGTAAGTGTAAGAGCTCTTAAATAAGCTTGCTTGAATTAAAAAAAAATATTCATGAGTGTATATTTAATTTCAGAATGGATGTATTTGGTATATCAAAGCATTTCTTTTTAGTTACTTCCCACTTTACTGCTCCAGTAAATACAGACACAAAGCGGCATAGGGGAGGAACCATTGATAGCTCTCAGTACTGATAAACAAAAAGCCTTTTAGAGGTAAGAAAGACTGTACATCTTTTACATTAAGAGGAATATATCTTTGCAATGACCATGCTAAATATTATTCATATAACTGAGGCAATGACAGTTAAAAAAAAGTTGTACCTATCACATCATTTACCAAAATGAGGTAAGGCTACATGCAACAATTTTTCTTTTCTCATTTTATTATGTCATGGACCCATGATGCAGGGGTAAAGCCTTGACTGTACACCAGAATATCTAGGGATCTGGTTGGGAAATGATGGTCACGATTGGCTAATGCCATCTCTCCTTTCTCAGGGGGATGGAAGCAGCTTGACTTCTTGCACTGGCAATACCTTAAGGAATACAGGTGTATTGCTGTGTCATGAAAGCATAGTGTGCTGCTTGTACAGGAGGTTGCACATGCACAGAAGAATGCATCCACGTCCTTAAACAGCTCTAGTGCTAGTTTCAAGGCTGCTCATGGGTAGGGGGATTCAATTGGGAAATTGTTGTATGCAGTTTCTAAGTAGAGCAGTGCAAGGTTTACCCTTTATATCTTTCAAGTGGGTCTGATTTCTCAGGATGCCACAGATATCACCATATAGTTTAAGTCTGCTTCTCAGAATAATTTTGGTTTTCTTCCAAATTGGCGGAGTGAATTCACTAAATAATGCCAGCCATTTGAGTTTTAGACTTTTGATCTTTCAGAAAATGTATGCAAAGTTTTTTATTCTATTAAATAAGTATATAAGAGCAATGTTTGAAATATGCCTGCGATTTTTCGACCTTTGACCCTAATATGTATTAACTTTCTCCATGTTTCTTGAGCAAAGTGGTTGGGAGCTATGCAGTCTCTGTTGTTGGATACCTTTTCTCTTATTATTTGTTTGCCCTTTTTCCAGATTCTTCAGCTAATAGGCTGAAAATATGACTGAATGCAACAAAAATTAATGTCCAAGAACAAATACACCTCGTAGCCAAAGTCCTCCAACCACAGAGACACAGTTTATTTCCACTATAAATAACAAAAGGTTAAGCGCTTTTGTCAGTTGACTTCATCAGAACAATAATGCACAGAAAACACTCACTTCAATTAAGAATCAAATGACCAATCATCAAAGCAAAACAGTTCTTAAAGTGAAAAAGTTCATAAAGAGAAAAATGATGAATGAAATAGGTAATAAAAAAATAAAATATGAAACTACCATGATGCAATAATAATTACAATAAATATTGTGGCGCACTAATATGGTAAAATGTACTAAAACCTAAAACATAAAACTTATTGCTGAAATACCTATCATAGTTTATATGCTCTAATATAATACTATAAATGAAATGTATAACTACCATATAAAATAATAATTACAATAAATATGATGTCACACTGTAATATAATGAATACACTGAAACCTAAAACATAAAACATGATATAAAATGCCTTTCTCAGTTTATAAGCTCTAAATTTAAGCTCCGATTTAATGCTTACATGGTCATTAAGACCAGGTGGAACAGTGGCGTTCAATTCTAATTGCCATCTAGCTTCTGCCCTAAGAAGTTGGTTGTTCCAATCCCCCCCTCTTATATCCTTACCTACCACTTCGAGAATACCAAACTGGAAAAAATGTTCAGGAAAAGCTTTAATATGTTTAAATAGTGCATTTTTTTCATCATGTTTAGAAATGCTATATAGGTGCTCATAAATCCTCCTACATAACTTTCTTTCCGTCTTTCCTACATAATATTGTTTGCAAAACTGGCATACTGCTAAATAAACAACTCCTGAGGTATTACAAGTCCCTGTTCTAAAACTTACTTCAATATTGTAAGGTCCCAACAACACCGACGGGGTACTAATAATATACTTGCAATACTCACAGGCACCACATCTAATTGTCCCACTGTTATTGATTTTCTTAACCTGCCCGTGATTTTCCAATAAGCTTTTTAAATTCCTGTTGACTTTGTAAGTGAAAGAAGGATTGTTGCCAACAGTTGACCATAAATCTTGATTGCACTTTGAACATACTCCAATTATTCAAAATAATGTTTCTAACTTGGATAGATGTTTCACCCTCAGTTAACACCATAGATTTAGTGTAATCCAAACCTTTGTTGCTATCTTGTACAGGGGTAATCTCAGTGGTACCAAGTAATGGTTTAAATCTCAAACCGCATTCTTTAACCACTTGTTCCTTGATAGAGTTCACAAACTTCAATGGATAACCCCTAGCTCTAAACATATCAACCAACTTGTCTGTTTCAGAAATCACAGAATCTATGTCAGAGCACATTCTCACAATACAGACCATTTGACCCTTCACTATGTTCCTTTTAACATAGTAGGGATGACAACTAGAAAAAGCTAGATAGTCATTTGAAAATGTCGGTTTCCTGTAAATACAAGACTGGAAACAGCATTTAACAAAATCTTTGTACAAAAATACATCAAGATAGTTAATGTTAGAGGACCCAAAGGAACCTGTAAATTTAAAATACTTGCATCTGTCATTTAAAAACTCCATAAAAATATCATGAGAACCATCTATCTTCCATAAAATAAATAAGTTGTCTAAAAACCTAAGGTAAACCAACCACTTGTCTGTAAATGTGCTCCGAAAAATAAAATGATAAAATTACAAAAATTACAACAAAAATTAATGCTAAAGCAAATATTTATCTTCCAGTAATCATCTAAGTATATAACAGCAACATGAAAAATATGCCCCTATGCTGAGATTTCATAGTTCATAGTTCAGTACTAGGCTAACTGCCCTTGCGAGCCATTGTAAGCCTAGCCAATTATCCCTTGTGAGACTCAAACCCTGTACCCTGTGTTTGTAAGGCAAACACCTTAACCATTAGGCCACCCTCCCAACCACTGACTCTACATCTAAAATGTCAAGAACAATGGTTGTGCAACACATGTTTTATTCTTTCATACTTTATTAAATTATGTATTCACATGCAGCAGATTTAAAATCTCCCACATTGAGGAGAACATTAAAAAATACTACAAAAATTGAAAATCACAATTTGGTCTACTAATGCTAAGCATGAAATTGTGTCAGCATCAGTAACTAAAGATAGTTATAAATCCTTCTTTAGCTATGTTAGAAAATTAAGGAATAACACCCCACATTGTTATGAATTTGTTCGAGATTGTATCTCTCATTAGACAGCACAGTGATGTACTGAGATAAAGCCCTAACTATGGCTCAGGTGACCCAGATTCAATTTGTAGCATGGATGTCTGAGGATCTGACAAACAGAGCTGAGCATGCCTATCCCAGGGTAAAGGGTGTATATCTAGGTGACAAGGTCAATGGAAAAGTGTTGCCCTCAGATGGAACAGACAAACACAGGGAAGGGATAGGCCAAGGCTATGTAAAAAAAAAAAAAACTCCATAGAAGCAGTTGCTGGCATGACCCCACCCTCACCTTTGGATAATCATGTAAAAAATGTAGTCTAGAAATCTTTCTACTTAGCAAAACTAATCACCAGCAGAATATCATGAAGCTTCAAGAAGGTCATCATTCCTTTATGTTTAGCATTGACTAGGCCTCTTATTGAGTAAAGTGCTCCCTTCAGGATGTACCTCACTAGACTTTTCAAACAACTAGAACATTCACAGAGATCCCTAACCAATAAATTCACATTCCTAAAGACTCTGCACTACCAGGAGAGTCTGAAAACACTGTCTCTTTATTCAAAATCTTACAGACTCTTGAGCAGGGACCTTTGCCTAAACTACCACACCACTGGAGACCTAACTGTCCTTGACCTTTCATGTCTCCATCAATTAAATATTTCCATGGCACCACAAACAGGGACCTGCATATTCCTTGACAGATAAACAGAACATGGTGGAGAGACTGCTTTATTATAAAGCATCTCCACCTGTGGAACAGACTTCATCTGCAGGTTAAAGAGTTTGTATTCACTGATTGCTTTAAATGGGACCTTGATGACTGGATGGGCCCCTTCAAATGTATACCATGACAGAGTTGTCTGACCCTCCTTGAGAAAGAGGAGACAGCCAGAACATGAGTATTGGTAATATGTACAGTATATGGTCCTAAGCTTAGATTGTCTTGAAATATTTATGTATCTGTGAATCATATCTCATAACTGGTCCATGACTTTTTTGATCTGTTCCTTGTAACATCCCACATAAAAAGCATGGTAATGCAAGCTCTGTTATTCTAGTGCCTTTGCAAGTATATTTACGTCACAAGATTGGTTGCCAACTGGCTCACTGACAGAACCCACACTGTAAAAGTTGCAGACTCCAAATATGACCTCAAAGCAGTGACAAGTGGAGTACCACAGGGTTCCATCCTAGGACCTCTCCTGTTTGGTATCTACTTCTCTGAAGTACAGGCTAACACAGAAGACCTCTGGCTAACAAAGTTCGCAGATGACTGCAAACTAGGAGCCATAGTCAAGTCCCGAAATGATGTGGACATCCTACAGAAGGGCCTCACTGAGTCAGATGCCTGGTGTCAGAGCCATGGCCTCAAGCCCAATGACAAAAAGTGCAGTGTCATCCCCTTTGGTAAAAACTCTGTACCCATGAACTACCACATAGGCAGCAATCTACTTAACACCGAATGCGTGATGACCTTGGGACCCAGGTGGACAGTAGTCTCTCCTTTGATAGTCACATTGCCACAGTAGTCAGGAAGTCCTTCTACATGGCACACCTCATCATAAAAGGGTTCTCATCCAGGAAAAAAGAGGTCATTGTTCCCCTCTACTCATCACTCATTAGACCCATTATAGAGTACAACGCCACTTTTGGAATGTACCTCACAAGACATCTGCAGCAGCTGGAAAGGCCACAGAAGTACCTCACAAAGAGGATTACTGGCCTCAAACAAATGCCCTACACTGACCGCCTGAAACTCCAGTTTTACTCCGTAGCATATCGCCTACTCTGAGGTGATCTCTGCCTAACATATAAAGCTATGTCAAACCCAGAGCTGCTGGACATGATACACCTAAAATCTCAATCCCTCAAGCTACATGCTGTAGGGACCTAAACCTTGTCACCACAATAAACAGGACACACTGGAGGGATAGATTCCTGTCCCAGAGACTTCCTATGCTCTGGAACAGGCTACCCATCTGTCAAGCAAAGGTCTTCATTAGCACTCTTCAAGAAAAATCTTGATGAGTGGATGGGAAATAGGAAATACACCCTGGGGATCACTTCTGTGTCTCTGCTGGACAGTGGCACAGGAAAATAACTTTCTTTGGTGGCGTAGGCTATGGAAACTTGCTGGCTAGGCTTACGTAGGCCCTTGGGCCGATAGCCTAGTACCTACCTATGAACCTATGAAAAATCAGTTCCTTATGTTAGACATTTGGCTTTCATTGATTCTTTTGCTTTATTCCTTATTCTTCAGCAAAGCGATTTAAAAGCCATATTTGCTCAGAACAATGTTTTATACATTTTTGTCTCATAGCTCTTAACTGTTCCTGATTTAAGCCTCACAATTTTGTTCTGTTCTTCATAACAGTACTGGGCTGTAATTAAAGATGTACTTTTAAAATTCAGACGTCACAGCATTCTGACAATGCCTGCAAAGTATACTAATGCAGCTCTTGATATTCTTGTAACTTTCTATTTGTACAAGAGCAGTGCAAGTGTCTCCTTGGTGTTAGGAATTTGTCCAAAATGACTTTTTGTCTTTGTTCCTGCTTCTTCAGCTAAGAAATTGGTAATTGTGATTCATCAGCACAGTACTTTGCACATGTCCATAGCTGCCTTCTGCTCCATATTGTGCCCTGATTTTTGAACTGCTGCTCATAAAATTTGCATGTTTCTAGCAAATCATTGTGGTCTGTAGTTATTAAATATGAACAGACAATATTCAGATTTTGTAACCATTGGACAATTCATAATAATGCAAATCCTGTTAGTCTGCTATCTTTCTAAGTATATAGGAACACAGTGTGAATTAAGTGTAAGTGGCACAGCTTTGCACATTATTTATATTTATTTGTATGCAACATATGCATGCATTCTATACTTCTGTAAATATCTTTGCAGTTGGCTAACACTAAAAACTCAGTTTGCAGTAAGATGAAAACCTCATCTGAATGAACAAAAGTCATGATGATAAGCAAAGTCCATTGCGAAAAGCTATTTAACACCATTTCGCAGGGTGAGTTACCATACAAGTTCAGGAGACACTGTGCTTCTCATTCACAATTGTGAGTATGTGTGATTTTTTTATATCTTTATTGTTACTTTGCCCAACATGGAGAGAATGTGGAATTTTAATAGATAAAATAATGCCAAGAAAATTTGCACTGCTATCTGCTGTCTGACTACTGTAGTGTTGCAGATATATAAATTTAGTTAGCAATATTTGATACGAGTGCGTATTTGAATATTTTATGCAGATTTCTTGTTCTCTATGTTCCTATACTAGAAATGTATTATACCATCCGATGGGGCAAATCAGCACATTTACCAGGAGTGTCTGCTGCCCAAATGGAATGGTCATTTATTCATAAATTGTGTTTTCCTAATTAAGAATATATGATATAGTTATTTTTATGGTAGTAACTTGACCTAAGGGTTTAAAGGCTACACCATGGTATCTAAGAAAACCTTAATACTAACAAATGTCCCACTGCAACTTACTGTCTACCACCGTTTTACCAATATTTATACTAATTTAGCAATAAATATTAAAATGTATACATATTTGCAAATTATATGGAAATATCTTAGGCCATATTAACACAACAGAATGGTGAAGGAGCAATCCACATGACAACTGAGCACAAAGATTAGTAATTGCAGCTGACCTATTATGAATATCTGGTATAAGAAGTTTATGTGGTACTTCATGGTATCAAATTAAAGCTTACATGATGCTGGAAAACAAATTGCTGTTACCTGGGTTCTAGCTACCACCTATTTGCAAATATTTATAATTGTCTAATAATAAATATGATATGTATACAGCTTTGAATTTTAGTAAGTGTGTCATATGGCAGTGTTTACATAGAAACATAATTATATAGTGGGCTCCCTATTGCATTTCTGAGCATCTTAAATATGAACTTCACAAAGCAAATTCCCTGGGATACATTACCAATTGTGTAAGCACCACACAAAGTCTACATGATGTAAGAGTGTTAGTGTGATAAGCAGCAGTGCTAACTGAATATGCATGCTGCTTATCATGCCTACACTTGCAAGCACCCTTTAGTGGCCAACAATAGTGTTCATGGCCATAGAAGGATGCCTGTAAGCACAAGCACAGAAGGTAAACAAAATGGCTTTCATATAGACAATCCTCACATGCAATCACATGTTGTAGCCAAGACATATTAAGGGCAAGTACAAGAAAAGAATATAGAAGGAGGGGAAGTGAAATGGGGGAATTATACTCAAATAGTGTTATACTGTGTGACGACTGGAGAGAGACGGGCGAAGGCTGCCAGCCTAGGCAAATAGAATTTGTTATATGATTCTGGCATTTGTAAATAAATGTAAAATACAGGCATGTTTTCTTGAGTGTAAAAGAATATTGTGAAATGTGGAACTGCAAAATATGTGACATTTCACTCTACTGGCCCAGTGAAGCATGTTGTGACCCTTTCATGTTAGAATTCGGCTGCAGAGCGGCTGGATGAAGGTTTCATGTCCATTGCTTTAAGGCTAAAGTTTATGACCAGAAATTAGATGTAGAATGTGCTTTATTGCTCTGGTTTCTGCTAGAATGTATATGTGAAATGCCTTGTATTGTTCTAAGTTTCTGAGTAGGTGTTAGATTGCTAAATAATGTAGTTTGTGGTCTGAGAACTCAGACCAGGTGTTAAGATGATGCAATATGAATACTGGGAAAAACTAAGTGTAAAAAATGATGTAATTTGGGAGGGCCTTAGAGACATGTTTGTTAGTAAAGTTCTAAAATTGTTAAAAAGAAAAGCGAAATGAAACCGATAAGAGCCGGCAACTTACTCTTTATGATATTAGGGGTAGATTTAATTGTGAGTCTAAAGGAGTTGTATACGCTGCTGTATGTGATCAGTGTTCTGCCTTTTATATAGGCAAAACAGAAAGAAAGATTAAACAGCGTATTTATGAGCACAGTTATGCTATTAGTAAAAGGGACAAGAACAACGCCTTAGCGAAACATGCACTAGAACATCCGGATCACCATTTTAAATTTGTCATTTTACACTGTAGATTAAGCGATCCAAAGGGTGGCCCTTGGCAACTCTTGTTGGAGATTGACGAGTTAATGTGGCAGATTAGGACAGTGGCATATACGTTCCCTGGCCTTAACGAACAGTTGTCGATTAAATGTGTCCTTAAATGGTTAGCTTTGAGGTGATAATATTTTATAAGTTGTTGAAAAACATACATTTGCACATAAATTATGGACAATTTAACACTTTTTAACATGACCAAATATAGTGTTAGACCTAGTGGAGTTCCGTTTTATATTATATGTTTTACTCTATGTTTATTATGTCTTTTTATTTTATTTTTTCACTAGGTTATGTCTTTTTATTTTTTCACTAGGTTAGGTCAATGTATTTAGAGCTGTTGCTTCTGGTGCTAAAATTTTGGTTGAATTTGATCAAATTTATAGTATGGATTTTTAGGAGATGGGATAATATTTTATTTTTATGTTACTGTTTCTTTTATTGTCATAATGACTGCAATTTAATTTGAGTTCATTTTATTAATTAATTGAATAATTGCTTGTGAATATGTATATATACTTTGTTTATTGGTTTATTTTTTATCTGAAGAAGGTGAAGTATTTGCTCCACCGAAAGCGCTTATTAAACCAGTTTTTTGTAAGTTGCCGGCTCTTATCAGTTTCATTTCGCTTTTCTTTTTGTTAGTAAAGTTAATATACTATTTCTCACAAAAGACTGAAAGCATTTTGACTTTGGACATCTAACTCAGCACTCTTCCTTGTGCTCACATGTACGTTTTAGCACTGTGATTTATTGTAGGAATAGTTAAAGCTAGTAAAGATTAATTAAGTATTTTTCTTTGAAATCAGACCTGTCCTACTGTATTTCAAGTTTCTCTGTGATCTGTGAACTCTTAGATATCTCTGTGGTATAGAAGTTTTGTCTTGTGTTTTAATTATTTATTATTAAATATTTTTAAAACCTTCTACCTGTGGCTGGTTTGTGTAGAGATAAGCTCTACAGTACATTGCATATTTATAGAGGTTATTGTAATAGGCCACTCCAAAGTAAGCCTTGACTGTTGGTCATACTACCATTGGATTATAATATTGCACAGTAATAATTGGACACCCTTTTAAGGGCCTTTTAGTAGCTGATATTATTAGTTGGGTGGTGGCAGTAATTACTACTTTATAGTCTGGGTAAAGGGGCACAGCTGGGGAACCTGTGTCAGCCTTTCTCAGGAGCGTCTGTGAAGTTATATAAATACTTATCTCAAAGTGTGTGTGGTGTGTCAGCTACTTGGCAGGGAAGTACTGGTTGGACAGAGAGGGTACTGGAGGTTTTAACTTGCCCAGCTAGGCTGAGACCTGGACCCGATAGCTGTGCCAGTAGGGAGTCTTATTGGGGACCTGGTGAGCAAGGGAGCAACCAGCCCTGACTGTGATCTCTGTGTGCACTTAAGGGAAATTGTGCTTTACTGTGTGTATTAGTTATCCTTTTCTCTTCTGTGAGACAACCTCCTGGTGTTAGTGGTGAGGATTGAGGCTCCTTGATTGCTGGGCCAGGGCATGGTCATCACAAGTGTTTGGCAGTGGTGGGATCTACTTCACATACTAATTGGCTTGTAGTGGTGTGGGGTAGAATGAATTCCTGTAGCTTATGTACAGTGATCTCTAAAAGTGTTTTTTACTCTAAAAACAGCCATGCAGTGTATACTCAGAGTTCAGATCACAATTGTTTTATTTCTTTTGTTAGCTTAGTATTAGTCAGGGTGAGCAGGCAGCATGTCAGCAGAGTATGGAAAGCTGACAAGGTGCCAGCTGACGGAGATGTGCCAGGCTATGGGACTGGTGCATGGAAACCTGACTAAAACAGACCTGATTGCTGCCTTGGTTACAGCTGCATCAGAAAACAGCAGCCTGGAGGACAATCAGACTGACAGTGGAGAAACAATATCCTCGGATAATGGACAGCTCAATCTTTCTGCAGTGGACTTAAAAAATCCAGCTGGAGCTAAAGAGACTTCAGTTGGAGGCTAGGCGTATGGAACTAGAAGGAGCTGAGAAAATGAGGAGTCTACAAGCTGAGGAAAATGAATATCAGAGGAGGCATGAGAGGGAAATGCTGACTCTTCGTCAGAGTCATGGAGGTAATGGGGAAGGGAGTGACCAGACCCCAGAAGCACAAAAGGTCAGTAAATGTCTTCCACAGTTTAAAGAGGGGGATAATTCTGATAGCTTCATTCATATGTTTGCGCAGGTATGTTCACAGTATGATGTTGACAAAGGGCTCTGGGTACGGTTCCAGACCCCCTTACTCCATGGTAGAGCTTTAACTTCTTTAGCAAAAATGTATGACACTGGCTGTTTTGATTATACTGCTGTAAAAAGACAGTTGTTGGAATGTTTTAAGCTAACACCTGAAATGTATAGGAAAAAGTTTCATGAGCATAGAGGCAAGGCAAATGAAAACGTATGTGAATATGTTGCTAAACTGAGCACTTATTTTCATAGCTGTGTGAGTGGATGTCAGGTCACCACTTTTGAAGGGCTGGCAGACCTTTTGGTAAGGGAACTTGCCCTTAGACTTTGCCTGAGGACATGAGGATCTGGTTAGCTGATAGACAGGGTGCTACTTCAGAGGAGTTGGGGAAGAAGGGAGACCTATACCTAGCAAGCAGGACAGTACTGCACAGGAAAGGGACCCCCAGTACTGCTCATGGGACTAAAGGAAGCCATGGTGGGCAGCACAGACCGCCCCAACAGAATCCACCAGTAGCAGGGGAACCCACTAGTCCAGGTACATGTCCAGGAGCTAGGGTTAAATGTTTTGAATGCAAACAGTGGGGCCATGTGGCATACAGATGTCCATGGAGGCAAAGTGGGGAACCAAAGGTGAGGGAGCTAGTAAATGGGAAAGACAAAATACCAACAGTGTGTTGTCTTGAAGCAACAGGGGTATAGAACTACCATCCTGCAGATATCCTGAGAGGGAAGGATTTGGATGAGGCAGTACTATGTACTTATGCAGTTACACGCAGTGAGGCTAGGAGACAAGCATGTGGGTCTGGTAGTCTGGGCGAGACCCAGACAAACTGCATACTTGCAGCCAGGACTGCTGAGGTGGTTACTTCAGGGAGAGAGCTACAGTGTAGCAATGAGACTGAATGTGAGCCTCAGCTGTTTATGGGTACTGATGTTCCCTTGGACAGGATAACTGCAAAGGTAGAGGTGAGTAGTAGTACCCAGGCTGACAGTGAAGCAATGCTGTCGGAGGATGCCAGACTTCCAGTGGAAGGGGAGCTGGGAAGGATTACAAGGAGAGAGTTGAGACAGGCTCAGCTCTCAGACCCTACATTGCAAGGCCTGAGGCAGGTAGCTATCAAGGCACCTGATTCTCAAGGGAAGGGGGGATCTGTATACTGGAACAAAGGGTTACTGTACAGAGAGTGGACCCCCTGAGGGAGGGCTAGAAGGTGAGAGAGTACAGCAGTCTTTAGTGCCTAGAGCTTACCATCTGGTGCTTCTAGCCTTAGCCCATGATATGATATTCCCTTTGCAGGTCCTATGAGCATAAAACATATAAAGAGGCGTATTATGCAAATGTTCTATTGACCTGGAATTTCCAGAGATGTAACAGGGTACTGAAGGACCTGTGAGCAGTGCCAAAAGGTAGGCAAGGCAGGAGACAAGGTGAGAGCTCCTTTGATGACTTTGGCTGTTACTGAGGAGCCATTTTAAAGGGTAGCAATGGATATTGTGGGTCCCCTGAGTACCCCAAGTTCCACAGGGAAAAAGTATATCCTAGTGATTGTAGATTATGCTACACAATACCCTGAAGCAGTGGCTTTCTCCTCCATTGAGGCAGAGAAGGTGGCAATTGCTTTGCCAGAGATTTTCAGCAGGGTAGGTTTACCAAAGAAAATACTGTCTGACAGAGGTGCTAATTTTGTCAGACCTGCTGGCTTGTCTGTGGAAGTCCAGTGGGGTGAAGCACATGAAGACCACCCCTACCATCCCCAGACTAATGGTCTTGTTGAGAGGTTAAACTCTACAATCAAGTCCATGCTATGGACATTTGCAGATCAGTTTAAGAGGGAGTGGGACAAATATTTGCCCCATCTGTTTGCTTACAGAGAGGTTCCTCGGGAATCCACAGGTTTTTCACCCTTTGAGTTGCTGTATGGGCATAGGGTGAGGGGACAACTAGATTTAATTCAAGATGAGTGGAAAGGTGAGTGTGAGTCTCACAAGGAGTCTGTTGTAGCATATGTCCTGAACCTCAGGACAAGGCTCAGGGAACTCATGGGCCTGTCCCAGGAGAACCTGGCAGAAGCCCAACAACAGAAAAAGGTGTGGTATGACAGGAATGCTCAAGCTAGAGTGTATGCTGTATGTCAGCAGGTGATGTTTCTCATTCCTGTCAGACACTTCAAGTTGCAAGCAGCTTGGGAGGGACCCTACAAGGTGGTAAGGAAGGTAAGTGATGTTAACTACATGGTGGAAGTCCTAGGCAGATGGCAGGGGCACAAGTTGTACCATGTTAACATGAAGAAACCATACCACGATAGGGAGGCCCTTGTGCTGAGCATTTGCAGTGGATTGCAGGAGGAGTCTGAGAGAGATCTTGTGACTGATCTCCTCAGTGAGGCTCGGGCTGACACCTCGGTGGAAGGGGTAGCAATGTCCCAGCAACTATCTCCTAACCAGATTTGAGAAATCCGAGCAGTGTTGCAGGAGTCTGGGGACGTGTTAACTGGGAAACCAGGGAGCACCCACCTGGTGCTGCACCAGGTGGATACAGGACCCAAAGGCCTATTAGGCAGACCCCTTATAGGGTGCCTTAGTGAGGCAAACAGATGCTGAGGGAAGAGGTACAGGATATGTTGGAACTAGGAGTGATTCAAGAGTCCAACAGTCCCTGGACCTCACCAGTGGTATTGGTGCCAAAGAAGGATGGCAGCACCAGTTTCTGTGTGGATTACAGGAAATTAAATAGTCACACAGAGGCAGATGCTTACCACATGCCTAGGACAGATGAGGCCCTAGAGCAGCTGGGTGGGGCTAAGTATCTTACAACCATTGATCTTACCAAGGGTTACTGGCAGGTGCCCCTGACTCCCAGTGCTTGAGAGAAGTCAGCCTTTGTGACTCCTTTTGGCTTGTATGAGTTCACAAAGATGCCCTTTGTGATGAATGCCCCAGCGACTTTCCAGAGGCTGGTAGATCATGTCTTAGCAGGAGCAGGAGGGTTTGTCCTTGCTTACATGGGTGATATTGCTATTTACAGCCATTAATGGCAAGTGCACCTTCAGCATGTCAGGGAGGTGCTGGGCAGACTACAGAGGGCAGGGTTGACCATTAAGCCGAGCAAATGTCAGGTGGGTATGGCAGAGGTCTCCTATCTAGGACATAGACTGGGTAGTGGTAAGATAAGGCAAGAACCTGCCAAAGTGGAAGCTATTCAGGCATGGCCTGCACCTGTTGCCAAAAAGCAGGTGAGGGCATTCTTAAGGACAGCAGGGTACTACAGAAAGTTTGTTCCCAAATATAGTACCATAGCTGTTCCCCACACAGACCTGATAGGGAAGAACAGGCCTGATAAGGTAGTGTGGACCCCAGCATGTGAGCAGGCATTTCAGAACCTTAAAGAAGCTTTGTGAGGAACCCCTGTGTTAGCCAGTCCAGACTACAGCAAAGACTTTGTTGTGCAGGTGGAAGCTTCAAATTATGGGGTGGGGGCTGTACTTAGCCAGATTTGTTCAGAGGGAGAAGATCACCCAGTAGTTTATCTTAGTCATAGGCTCCAAACCAGGGAGGAATGCTATGCAGCGGTAGAAAATGTATTTATTTATTTATTTTATTTATTTAAATTTGTTGACCGGGAGTGTCCGACTGGACATGGGTCCATTTTCAGCGGAGGCCCGGGGAGAAAAGCTCCACAGTAAAATAAACAGACAGTAGTTACATTGGATTACATAGTGATTAACAATTTAACATAGAAATTACTTACAACATATTTACAGATGAAGAACATAGTACATCAGTAGACAACTAGAATCTTTATCTGTGAAGTACATAACAGGCATTAATAAATGTAACAATGAGAAGTTCCTGCTGTATAATAAGTACTAGGCTTATGAGCATCTGAGCTTGCTATCATCAAGGTAGTTAGTGGAGGTGAAAGGTAGTAGTTGGATGGGGTGGATGATATTAGAGTGGGAGTTGCAAGGGCATAGCCAGCATGTTTTAGGTGCGCTTTTAATAAAGTTTTGAAGTTGGTGCATGATGGTACGGAGGTAATTGTGGGTGGGAGTGAGTTCCATAATTTGGCTATGGTGCAAGAGAATAGTGCTTCACCAGCAGAGTTATTGGCTTTAGTGATCTGCAAGTGATCTTTGTTGCTGGATCTTAGTGGTCTGGTGGTGCGATAGGGTTGGAGTAGATTCTGGAGGGATGGGACATTTAGTGGATGGTTTACTAGTTTGTGGGTGAGTGAGAGGTGATACCACTAAAGGAGGTGAGGGAGTTCAAGCCAGCCCAGTTCAGCAAGTGAGAGACAGTGGTGACTACGGTAGGATGCCCCTGTGGCGTATTTTGCGATTTTGTTGTAGCAGGTCTCTAGCTTGTTTAGATCACATTGCCTTAGGTTGGTATATACTGGAGAGGCATAAAGTAGGGTGGAGATAAGGTGGGAATTTGCTATTGAAATCTTTGCTGCTTTGGTGAGAAATTGTTTATTTCTGTATAATGCTCCTAGTTTTTTGTGGACTTTTTTTATGGTCATGGATATGTGAATGTCAAATTTTAGTTTATTGTCTATTTCCACTCCTAGCAATTTGGTGTTTCAGTTGGGTATATAGTGGTGTTGTCTTTTGCTGTGATGTTAAAGTGAGAGTTGTTTTGAGTATGTTTGGTGGGTTGGAAGATGAGTAGTTTAGTTTTGTTTGGGTTGAGTATTAAATGGGCATTGGATAACCATGTTTCAACAGAGGAAAAGGCTTCCTGTGTGACTTTTTGCAGTTTGGGTAGGGACTGGGCTGAGCAGATGATGGTAGAGTCATCTGCGTATTGGATGAGTGTGCCATGTTTGGTGGCAGAGGCTAGATTATTGGTGTAAACAGAGAAAAGTAGGGGTCCAAGGATGGATCCTTGGGGAACCCCTATGGAGACAGGTAGATGGGGAGATATGTCATTCTGCCATACAACGGATTGTTGGCGGTCAGGCAGGTAACTCTGAAACCAGTTGGTGACTGATTGTGAGAAGGATAGGTTATTGAGGACAGAGATAAGTTGTTTGTGTGGGACCATGTCAAATGCTTTAGATAGGTCTAGGAAAGTAGCAGAGGAGAGATAGCCATTGTTTTTATGCTGAAGGATAGTGTTTGTAAAGGAGAGTAAGGCAGTGGTGGTGCTATGGTTTGGTCGGAAACCATGCTGAGTACTGGAAAGGAGGTTGTTAGTAAGGAGGTAGTGTGAGACCTGAGAGTGTATGCATCTCTCTAGTATTTTGGAGAGTGGAGAGAGAATTAGTTCTGCAGAGGGTCCACCTTTGTGGAGGGGAATTATATGTGAGACTTTCCACAATGTAGGAACGTAACTTTCTGACAGAGATCAGTTAATCAAGATGGATACTGGGTAGGCCAGAGCATCAGCTGCGATTTGTAGGTATTCACTTGGGAGGTTGTCTGCTGCTAATTTGGTGGGTTTAAGTTTAGTTAAGAGTTTTTTTTATGTTGGAGGTAGGTACAGGAGAAAAAGAGAAGGCAGTGGGGAGATTACTAGTTGAAGGTGTGGGTTGGAGGGGAGGGGGGTTGTGTTTAGCTAGTGATAGTATGGTTTGGGTGAAGTGTGTGTTGAATGAGGTAGCAATATTTTCTGAGGAGTGAGGGATGTTAGGGGGAGGGGTACTGACTTTACCTGGGTGGAGGATAGAGTTTATGGAGGATCAGAATTGTTTGGGGCTGTGTTGTGAGGAGTCTAGGGCAGACTGGTAGTATTGTAATTTGTACTGTTTTATTAGCTTTTTGGCTCTATTGCGTAGTTCTTGGAATTTCTGTCTAGCTGCGGGGGTTTTGGTTTTGCGCCAGTGCTCCCAGGCTTTATCCCTGTTTTTCATTTCTGACTTAGTGGTTTTCTGTAGCCATGGGGAGGGTTGTGCTTTGGTTCTGGAAAATCTTATGGGGGCATGGTAATTAAGGATGTTCAGGAAGGTAGTATTAAAAGATTCAACTGCGTCATCTAGACTGAGGTACTTTAGAGCATGCCAGTTACATTCTTTGAGGGATGAGATGAATGTGAGTGGGTTAAAGTTTATTTTTTATGTATTTGACGATAGATGACAGGTTTAGCTTGGTGCAGGTATTTTTTGAGTAGGAATGTTGGGGAGTGATCACTGAGGCTATCTAATAAGCAGCCTGTTATATATGACTGGGGGTTCTTACTGACTAGTCCAATCCAGGGTAGAGTGCTTGCTGGAGTTTTTATTTATCCTTGTTGGTGACTGGACTAGTTGGGTGAAGCCATGAAGGTGTACATGATGGGTTGGATTGTTGCCAGAACAGGATTGCCAGTCAATATTAAAATCACCTAAGATGATAGTTTCTTGGGGGAGATGGTGGGTAGACCAGCTGAGGAGGTTTTCTAGTGGAGGGATGTTTTGGCCAGGTGGGAAGTAGCATCCTATTATGTTGATGGTTTTGTTTCGGTTAATTTTGAGGTTGGTATATATTATTTCTTCATTGCCTATTTGTGGAGCTGATGATTTTAAGATCTGGATGTTTAGATGTTGTTTAAATATTATAGCTACACCACCTCCTTTTTTGTTTAGCCGGTCTACTCTTAGTATGCCGTAACCTGTAGGGAGTATTTGTTCACTGGTAATGTGAGGTTTTAGCCAGGTTTCTGTCAGGACGACTATATCTGGGGAGTATAAGTCTATGGTGGCATGGAGTTCATGGACATTGTTGGATATACTTCTAATATTTAGGCTTAGTAGAAGGAAGTCACTTGGCTTTCTATTGGCTGTGATATGGGAGAAGTTGTGATTTCTAGTCTGATTATGAGGATTGGGGTTGGAGATGGTAGGGCCAGGGTTGGGGTGGATGTCTCCACTTAGGGCTAGTTTTGATATGCATAAGATTATTAGTTTTCTCAGTTTTTGAATGTGTTTGTTTATAAGGGAAATTTTATGATTGTTCTCTGTGGGTAATAGGTATGGTGGGAGGGTTACTATGTTAAGTTGTAGGGATGCTTTACGTTTGAGTAATATAGTTGGTAGAATATGTGGGGGGTACACAGGGATGGTTCTTGAGCTGGTGGGAGGGGAGCTGAGTATGGGTGAGACATGGGTGGTGGTGTGAGTAGTAGTACAGTGGTAGTGGTTGAGTGGGGGAATGATGGAGCTTTGGTAGGATGTAAGATGTGCAAGGAGAGTGCATGCAGTGAGCAAAGGAAAGGTATGCTTGTACATGTCATTTGAGGAGGTGTGATAGTAGAGGGAATATGGAGGAGGTAGTGTTGGGTTAGCGCTGTGGTTGGCTATTGGAAAGATGGGAGGGGTTTGAGTGCAATAAAGGTGGGGCCACTGGGGGTGGGAGGGAATAGGGGGCAGGGCGGGGAGCGAAGCGGGTAAAGACCCTGTTAGGTTCCTGTATGAGGGGCTAGAAACAATCACAAAGCAAGACAAGTATGTGTTAAGAACAATCACAATTGACCAAGGACTGCTCTGAAACTGTAAGTCTTGTCTTAATTTCTCAGGTGGAAAACCAGGATAACCTTTTATCAGTAGGCTACTGTGGTATAGTTTAAATAAACAAACACACAGTATTGATCAGTTATTGATACTATTTGCTAACAGAAGGGAATAAGAGAAAGTGGAAGATGTGTGTGTGTGTGGTGGTGGTGGTGGTGGGGGGGGGGGCTGCTTACAGCCAAAGCACAGTGCTCTCCAGGGGAAATTGAAGATTGGCTCAAACAGTTAGACACATACTCAAAGTTAACTGTAGCTGTTTGCAGACAGTTCAGACCCGGACTGCACTTTTCTTATAGGAATGTTAAAGGTGGTACCGGAGTTGAATACTTAAGAGTGGTGTTAGGTCTAGAAAAGAAGAGTACAGAGAGGAGTAAGCACTTTTGAGATGGCAAATATATATTAGAAAGATTATAAAAAACACACTGAGCAAATAGCTACCACATGCAATGTCCTGAACCACTACTTAGTATATGCAGATACTGAGCCAATTGGAAGAACATTAGAAAACATAAACCAGACAGTTATGCAGCAACAGATAAAAATATAGCGAGCAGCAATCTGTCGTGGTTCTCTAATGTGATTCTATCCACCAGTAACAGCACAAACTTATAGAAATAATTTAGACACTAGTATGAGCTGTCTACACACAACGCTATTACATGAATAACATTAGTGAACAAGGTGCAGCTATGCAAATAGGCCATACATACTATTATACTAGTAACAACTTGGTGCATGCCATAGTAACATCAAAAATAATGCATAAAACATAGTAGATGTCTAACACAATTCAACATAAACATATACAGTTGTAAAATGTCTAATACAATTCAACATAAATAGGCATTTACAGTTGTAAAACACTTACTGGAGAGACACTGAGCCTTCATGGGGCCTGTAGCAGAGTGGATTGTAGTTTTACAAATGGTGCCTGCCACAGGTAATATTTATTAACTCTGGGATTGTCTTAAGGTAATAAACAGGGAAGGGGAGCCAATTGGAAGAACATTAGAAAACATTAGAAAAGGAATGTCTAGCCATAGTGTGGGCACTACAAAAACTTCAGCCTTATCTGTATGGAAGAAAATTCACTGTGATGACAGATCAGAACCCTCTATCATGGTTAAACAGAGCCAGTCAGCAAAATGCCAAGTTGCTAAGAAAGAGCCTGGGGTTGCAAGAATATGATATGTCAGTGCAGCACCACAGTTGGAGTAGCAATGCCAATGCAGATGGGCTCTGAAGACAGGGAATAGGGTGAGGTACACCCAGATAGACCTGACACTCCCAAGCGATGTTTCTCAAGGGGCACTTGAAAAACTTGCTTGAGTTCCCCGGGGGGGGGGGGGTGTGACTATTGGGGAGAGATGGGCGAAGGTTTCCAGCCTAGTCAAATAGAATTTGATATATAATTCTGGCATTTGTAAATAAATGTAAAATGCAGGCATGTTTTCTTGAGTGTAAAAGAATATTGTGAAATGTGGAACTGCAAAATATGTGACAACATTGCACTCTACTGGCCCAGTGAAGCATGTTGTGACCCTTTCATGTTAGAATTCAGCATGAAGTTTATGACCAAAATTTAGATATGGAATGTGCTTTATTGCTCTGGTTTCTGCTAGAATGTATATGTGAAATGCCTTGTATTGTTCTAAATTTCTGAGTAGGTGTTAGATTGCTAAATAATGCAGTTTGTGGCCTCGGAACTCAGACCAGGTGTTAAGATGATGCAATATAAATACTGGGAAAAACTAAGTGTCAAAAATGATGTAATTTGGCAGGGCCTTAGAGACATGTTTGTTAGTAATGTTTATATACTATTTCTCACAAGAGACTGAAAGCATTTTGACTTTGGACATCTAACTCAGCACTCTGACTTGTGCTCACATGTAGGTTTAGCACTGTGATTTCTTGTAGGAATAGTTAAAGGTAGTAAAGATTAATTAGGTATTTTTCTTTGAAATCAGACCTGTCCTACTGTATTATTTTCGGTTTCTGTGTAATCTGTGAACTCATAGATATCTCTGTAGTGTAGTAGTTTTGTATTGTGCTTTAATTATTTATTATTAAATATTTTTAAAACCTTCTACCTATGGCTGGTTTGTGTAGAGATACGATCTAGAGTGCATTGCATATTTATAGAGGTTATTATAATAGGCCACTCTAAAGTAAGCCTTGACTGTTAGTCATACTACCATTGGATTATAATATTGCACAGTAATAATTGGACACCCTTTTAAGGGCCTTTTAATAGCTGATATTATTAGTTGGGTGGTGGCAGTATTTACTGCCGTATAGACTGGGTAAAGGGGCACAGCTGGATAATCTGTCAGCCTTTCCCAGGAGCGTCTGTAAAGTTGTATAAATACTTACCTCAAAGTGTTTGGTGTGTCAGCTACCTGGCAGGGACACAAAGCACTGGTTGGACAGGGAGGGTACTGGAAGTTTTAGCTTGCCCAGCTAGGCTGAGACCTAGACTCTATAGCTGTGCCAGTGGGGAGTCTTATTGGGGACCTGGTGAGCAAGGGAGCAACCAGCCCCAGACTGACTGATCTCTGTGTGCACTTAAGGGAAATTGTACTGTGCTGTGTGTATTAGTTATCCTTTTCTCTTCTATGAGACAACCTCCCTGGTGTTAGTGGTGAGGATTGAGGCTCCTTGATTGCTTGGCCAGGGCACGGTCATCACATACTGCATAATTCATGTTGAAGGGAAATGTTTAATGTGTACTCACATACCACAGGCAAATGTGATGAAGTGTATAGTAAGCATTTCTGACATAAGTCCTACAATATTGATATAATGATAATTAATGTCAATGACGATACCACAGTTATGCACATTAATAAAATTGGACTTGCAAATGAAGGATTTCCTATAGATATAAAGCTGCAGTGTAACAGAGAGGATTCATAATGTGATGTATGTGTTAATTAAATGCTGAGTTGAGATAACAGCTGGCAAGGACAGAAGATACATTATTCGATGAATGCATAAATTACAGTTACTGCATATCAGATGTGCAGTGCATGTAGGGAATTTACATATGCAAATTAACACCGCTGGTGTATTTTCCACAACAGCATGCATACACAAAAACAAAAGGACCTTACAGCTGTAATGTTAGATACATCAGAAATGAACATTTTTTTTTGCAAATAAATGACAATGGCACATACAGGAAAGTGATTCATCACCTACAAGCATCTAATAAAAAACAAGTTATGTAGTTACATAGTTATGCAAATGTCTCAGTTGGGATTTATCAAGGTCAGGTCATGCTCCCTAAGACTGGAAGAATATTTTGAAAGGTCATCAAAGCAAATGATGAATGCAAAACAGTGCACCCTGACAAATGCTTTTGGCACAATTCTGCCACTCATGCATAGTAGAAAAGCTAAATAAACTTGGAATAATCCCCTATGTCTTTACACAGTGTTTACTTTCTCTACACTCATTGCAGATTGTGGCACTCAGGAATGCTAAGGATTTCACATCTCCTTTGTATACTTAACAGTACTTGCAGAGCTGGCTCTGCATTATATAAATATAATGGTATACCTAATGCCGTTGCATACATCTCAGCTGTCCAGATTTTTGCAGAATATCCAGATTTTTGCTTCATAATTTTGGTTTGTTCCTCATAAAATTTGTGAATTTCTAGCAAATTACTGACAAATGAAATAAATGTATAAAGACAAAACATTTGAGTTTCAGAGTTCATATCATTCAAAATATGCATGCTATTACAAATCCTATTAATTTGACAACTTTCAAAGTTCAGAAAAGCAATATTCAAAATCTGTCCCTTTTTTCAGCCTTTGTACCTGCATTATTTTAGGCTTTGTCCAGATTGCTTATACTAAACAGTTTGAGATGTATGTGCCCTTTTATCATACTAGGGAGATTGTTTTGATCCAGAGAGCTCAATACTGCTATTAAAAAAATGTTTGGAAAATTATCTATTTTCTACCCTAATGTATTGCCAAGGTATGCTGCTATTACTTACATAATGGTTTAACTTTAGCATTAAATGGTGAATTATACTGACTGGTTTTTAATCTTAAATGTTTTTATCTTTTATCCCTCTCTTTTGGCAAAGTCATGTCGGCATTACAAAAAGTATGCTATAGAATGTTACATGACCTATTTTTAGTTGGCATTTAATTTGTTATTGTCACTGCTCCATTATAGGAGTGTTATAAACTGGTGTTGATATTTAAGTTGAAAAATCTTTCAGAGTGGGTCGTTCTAACTTGCATGTAGTCATGGAGAACAATAGCTTTTAAATTGTCTGTGTGCATGTTGGATATATAATTGAGCTCACAGCCATCCTGTCTTTGTATTATATATGTAAGTATGTGTGTCTGTTTTCTGTTTCATCTCATAAAGGGATGTGGCACCCAAGAAGAAATCTTTGCATTGCAAGCCACCCTATATTGATGGCAACAATGAGATCATCATCCCGGCCACTAAGCTTTTCAGTTAGTGAGAGGTAGCAGGCAGCAAGTAAACAATGATAGTAATGCTTTCAGAAGGCACGGGAGGAACTAGTCCCAGATATGACACCAAGCAGTTGACATGATAAGCCCTACCTGCCAAAAAATATATATATATACCTTTCCTGTAACTAGTGTAATCCAGATTCAGATTTGCTGTATCCAGGACTGTATGTAAGCTTCTGAGCCCCCCCCCCCAAGTTTTCTGTGTTGGAGGGAAGCCTTCTAGCTTATCAGTGGGAGTGGTAAGCACTAGGTAACCTATCTACCACATAAGGAGTGGTTCTGGCCCAGAAATTGTAGTTATTAGCCGTTTGGGCAGTTTTTCCATCTCTCTCAACTTTCTGATTTAAAAGCCGGCGTTTGCACTTGTTTCCCCCCTTTCCTGTAACTAGTTTTGTCCAGATACAGATTCTTAGTTTTAGCACTTGAATTTGCTTATTTGTGATCAGCACTTGTTCAGAACTTGTAAACACTAAATATCCTACTAATTACTACAGCACTCAACCTTCCTCATTACCTAGAGGAAAACAGTTTTGGTACTTGCTTTCCTCACTTGCTTAGAGAAAAACAGCTCTTGTACTCACTTTCCTCACTTATCTAGAGGAAAATAGTTTTTTATTCAGGCATGTCCAAGGGTCAGCTTCCAATGTTCTCTCCTGTCTATCTGATGAATCTGGGCATCTTGAGGCAATGTAGAAATTGCCTCATGTACACAGACAACCCTCTCCTCCTACCACCCAACATTACAACCTGTGAGATATGCACTTATCTAGCCAAACTGGAGGTAAGGCTCTCTCCAATCAAGACTGAACTTGACAGTCAAGAGGAGAAGGTAAACATTTGCACCACACCACACTCATCACATAGTCTCACTAAATCTACACCACCAAAATCCACACATAGAAACACAAAAACATTCAGAGAGGCTCTCAATAATAATCTGCTCAAGCAACAGAGACCTCCAAAGCAGAAATGCAAGCAACCGCCACCCCCCAACACAACCCAAATGACACATAGCCCACAGACTCAGTGTGCCACTCAACCACAGCCAATAAGGCAAAACAACGTACCCAACACACTAGTCATAGGTGACTCTATAGTCAGGTACACTGATGTCCCACTCACCAGGCTAAACAAGGAGAAGGTTACTGTCAGCTGCCTGTCAGGTGCCAGGATCTGCCACATAACCCACACACTCAGGTCACTCCACAACAAGTACAATTATGACTCTGTCATTGTCCATGTTGGCGGTGAATGACCTGAGACGTACCTCCCTGGACTACATGAAAAGAGACATGGAAGAGGCCTCTGATCTTGTAGCCCAGGCAGGTATGACCCTAGCCCTGAGTAGAATTCTGCCATCATCCAGAATGATGCCGCAGTACAAGGACAATATGATTGACTTCAACAATCGGCTAAGCTTCTCATGCCATTCTAAAGGGATCCAGTATCTCTCTGCCCGGGATGATATGGTCGACAGACCACAATGCTTTGCCAGAGATGGCCTGCACCTGTCACCCCTGGGATTCTGAATACTGGCTAAGGTTCTTGCCGCCCCTATAGTGCCTTTTTTAGGCAAGGTTCAAATGACAAATTCACCACCATAACAGGAACAGGCAAGCAAAAACTGAGGGTGATGCTACTCAATGCTAGAAGTCAAAATCTCAAAATGCACTCACTCTAGGCACTCCTTAAAATGGAGAAAATCGATATCTGTGCAGTGACTGAGACCTGGTTCTGTGCAGTGACTGAGACCTGGTTCAATGCTCCAGAGAGCACCCCTGCACTACCAGGCTATAACTCATACCACACTTTTCCGCCATGTAACCTGGACCGGAACACCAAAGGCAGAGGTGTGACCATATTCATTAAGGATATCCACACCTCCAGGCTAGTTGGTCAGCATAATGTAGCCGAGGTTATCCAAGTGCAACTAACTCTGGGCAAAACTGCAATCCAAATTGTAGCTTGCTACAGATCACCCACCATGCCCCAGGATTCCCACTCCTCTTTTCTTGATGTACTGGAAAATATTAGGGTTCAACCAAACACCCTAATAATGGGCGATTTCAACTACCCCACCATTAACTGGGAAAACTACTCATATACCAGCTCCTTCGCTCAATGCTTTCTGGAATTCATAAACTCCAATGCCCAGGATCAACTTATCCACACCACCACCAGGGGCAACAATATCCTAGATCTAGTCATTACCAACATGAGTGACTGGTGTTCCACACCTGAAGTCAACGCCTCATTGGTCCAATCCGGCTATAAGCTAATTACCCTAGATATCCACATCCTGCCCCCACCTGCCATTAACGAAACCATGGTAAAAAAATTCTCCAAAGCCAACTTCATGCTTCTTAAGACAGAAGTGGTGAACTTCATGACACCCATGCAGATGGGCAATACAGTTACGACTACTGAATCCTACACAATTGCACTTTATAAGCACTTGCATGAGTGCATGGATCATGCTATCCCAAACAGAACCAAGACGCTATCCTCCAAAAAAAGGAAGCCAATCTGGTGGTCCCCTACCATACATAAACTGTACAAAAGAAGGAATAAACTGTTGCAAAAGAGTAAAATCCCATGAGTGGAGGAGCTCCCCGGACAGCCTCAGTAAGAAGCTGTGATCCCTGATAAAATCATCAAAAGCTAGTTACGAAAACAAAATTGCCACTAATTCTAAAGACAACCACAAAGCATTCTACAGCTATGTCAAGAATCTCAATGGCAACACTCAGATCTGCTCTGAGTTACAGCACAATGGCACTAAATATACAGACCCAACTGATATTGCCAACATCCTGGCGGATAGGTTCAGTGCTAACTTTACCCCCTCTCACCCCCTAATGAGCCCATCTCTATTCTGGAAGAATGCAAAGTTCCTGTAATCACAGCTGCACAGGTAAAAGCCACACTCTCCAAAGCCAAGAACACAGCATCCATGGAACCAGACAACATCCCAGGCTGCGTTCCACACGAACTACAGAATGAACTGGCACCCCACCTAAGTACCATGTTCAATCATAGCCTCACCTCAGGCTTTGTGCCTGCTGAATGGTGCACAGCAACGGTTATCCCACTCCACAAGGGGTGAGCCACCACGGACCCCGGGAACTACCGCCCCATTAACCTGATGAGCCTGGTCTGCAAGGCCATGGAACGTATCATCATGGAACTTATAAACAAAGACATTGGTAATTTCCAGATCTTGCTAAGGCTTTCGACACCATCCCCCACTCTGGAATTATAGATAAACTCACTAAACAAGGTATAAATCCCTATGTCACAAGATGGGTTGCTAACTGGCTCACTGACAAAACCCACAC